>NW_010394830.1:113058-124075 GCF_000710305.1 Buceros rhinoceros silvestris
AGGGAACGGCAGGTTGTTCTAGGGTAATAAATCGAGGGAGAACAGAAAATGCAGGAAAGGAAGGGTAAAACGGGAAAAGGGAGAAAAAAAAGAAGAGGCAAATCCTCAGGAGTGGAGTGGGCCAGTGGGAGGACTTTGTGTTCTGGCGGAGACTGGATTTGCATGCAGCACAAGGAAGGGTAGAGGCATCCTGTGCCTGGCTTGGTCTGTCCTTCCAGAGCAGCAGGAGAAATGTTTGCCTTCAGTAGTAATCAGGATGCCTGGAAAGCAAATCAGGCAGGGGAAATGCCTTTGTGGCTGTGGTATTCTTTGTGAAAACAGGAAGCACTTTTAATCGAAAATGTGCAATAGGAGTGATAAAAAGGGCCGCCGAGGTTCAGTCCTGCAGCAAATCAACCTCCATTTGTTTTCTGAGCATTAAATAGTTATGGAAGGAGATAATGTTTTCACTGTGCCAAAGCTGATTATTCTAGAACTAAAGAGAAAAAAAAACCCTAAAGTTTGGGAAATAGATTGAACGAAAGGTTATAACAGCCAAAGAAAAGAATGTAGGCTAAGGCAAAACATCCTGTAGCATTTATTCAATGCCAGTTGTTGTTTCAGCTAAGATTATAAACGTAGTGTCTGATCATATATAGAAAATCACAGCACGCTTACAGAATGGATTTCTGATTCTATTTAGAACTCCATTAATAAAGTGGCAGCTTTGTCACAATACACAGTAATTACATGTAGAGCTACGTTCACATAGCGCCACAGCTGCCTTTTAAAGCAAATACCCACTCAGATGTTTGGGAGATCTCAGCGTTTTGGTTGGACTTCAGAAGCTGTGGCTGTTGTAAGGCTTAAGTAGAGCATGAAATAAGACAATCTCGCTGCTCAGCTCTTTTTGTCTGCGTAATTCACCCAGCATAGGCGATGGGGAGATAGCAAATGCCAAAGTACTTACTTCCCGATGGTCACTGGGGAGCCTCTTCTCTGCGTTTGGCACTGAATTAATTGCAAAGGTACCACTGAATGTGGAACATTCACAATGTTCAACAGAATTAGGGAATTTAGGGGTTGGTTTTTTTTTTTTTAGCCAAACACCAAGTCCTTTCCAAACAGGAAAGGAAAGAGCTGGTGTAATTTGTCTTTCCCAGTGGTGGTCTTTGTCACTACTGTCAAAACCTGCCCTGCCAGATGCGTAGTATTTAAATAACAGCTGTCTGTGGAAGCAAAGTTGTCAATGTCGGTGACATTGGCCTAGTAGTACAATGAAGTGTTTTAGTTTAAGAGGTATAATTAACCTGTTAGAAACGGATCTAAACTTGGTGGCAATGGCTTGTAGACTTGTGTAGCTACAAACATGAGAGATGCTTGTGTGAGCCATTGCAGTGCTGGGTGCTAAGCATCTCCACAAACACACCTGAGAGGAAAAAAAAATACAAGCAAGTGTTCAGTGCATAAATTGGGTCTGGAACATAGCAGAGTGTTGTGGTTTCTGGCACAGCTGCCTGGTTACTGATGCCACAATCTTCAATGGTGTAGTGACACGATCTTTTCTCATTCTGTACATGCTGAGTACATGCTTGTCACCACAGAGAGCATTGGGATGGCTGAGGCTTTTGATCTGGGACATGGTTAAGATAGTGGCTGGTCACACTGGAAAAATAGGCACAGAATTTGTATTTATGTGGACGTCATTACTGTATCAAATAATGTTTTACTTCTGCTAAAATACTCAAATTCTTGCTGGAGAAAAAGTATCATCATCTGTGTTCTCATTTGTTTGAACTGCTGGCTTTGATTAATCAGGAGATGAGTTTGTACTCAGTAAATTAAGTCTTTGGGTGTTTTTTTCTTTAACTTGTTTGTTTGTTTGTTTGGGGTTTTTGTTTGGTTTGGTTTGGTTTGGTTTTAAAGTCCTGATTTCCCGTCTCCATCAGTGATTGAGTTTTCTGGAGAAGTCAGGGCTGGTGTAAGGTGATCACTGAACATCTGAGGGTTGTCAGGACAGAGGCAGTGCGTGGACAGACAGACAGGCAGAGCAGAGCTCCGGGTCTGCCATGCTGCTCAGTTCTATTTGCAACTGGGACAGCAGAATTCAGTCCTGGCTGAAACTTTCTGACAGTGTTTTTTAGGAATCCATTGACAAGGCACAAGGCGCATCGTGTCACTGCAGACTACTTGTATCTTGGATCGGGATTTAGCAGTGGCTGTTGCTGAGGCAGGTTCAGGCGAGACAGGTTCCTGCTCGTTGAACACTAGTGATTATTGTCATAAAGGGCTTGGGTGAGACTGGAAACCACTCTGAACCCTTCCTAAACTCATTGTAGATGCTGTGCGGTGGCACATCCTGCATCTCTTACAGTTCGTGCCTAAGAAGCCTGCACAAGAGAAATGTCTTTCTTCCTGCATCATTGCTGTTGCTTTATGTCTGTCTGGTGCAGCTCCTGCTTCTGCCTGAATCAAGGGGGGGTGGGGGGTGGGTGTGACATGTTGGCTTCTTTCTTCCTGCATCATTGCTGTTGCTTTATGTCTGTCTGGTGCAGCTCCTGCTTCTGCCTGAATCAAGGGGGGGTGGGGGGTGGGTGTGAAATGTTGCCTTTCCAGAAATTCCTGACATGTGAGTTACTGCAAGAGTGGCAAGAAAACCAGAGCAGTCTCCAGTACATTGGTTTCTTCCAGTTCCGTTGCTGAGTGTGCGGTGTTGTTCTTTCTGATGTGCTGCTGGCTGGTATAATAACTTTTTCCTCTTTTTCTCTGAAAATGAATTACTGTGCTTAGGGGTCTGTGTGTAATTGCAGCCTCATTCACCATGGCACAGAGCTCACTTCCCAGAGACACGGAGCTGTTAGAGCGTTCGGTTTCAGACAGATTTTGAGTATGTTTGGGGATCTATCATCTTCACAGAACTACTGTTCTCTAACACATTCTCGTTAAGGACTTGCCCTAAGGTGCTTTTATTGCCAGAAAGCAAATTTCCAGGAAGTCGGCTGTCCATTAAAAGCTAGTTGCACAGGTTTTGAGCTGAATTTTGGTCTCATATCCCTAGTTTAATTTCCATTGATAAAACTGAGTTCGGCTGAGTTGCTCCAGATGTAAATCAGTGTTACAGAAGGGCAGAGTTTGTCCCTTCCCTTGTGCTTTTAATGTCTTGAAAACTCTAATCTTCCCTCTTTCTGACGTGCTGGATGCTTACGAGAATCCCCTGAATTCTGTGACAGAGGTGAAATTATCCATCCCTTGGACCAGTACGGTCTGCTGTGATGTTCCCCTCTAAGTTCCTCAGATTCAGTGTCTTTGGTGATATTTCCACTGCTGGCCGAAGTTCAAAGCTTTTTGTCCAACATGCCTATCTCCTATTAACCAAAATCTAACTACCAACTGTTAACTTCCCTTTCAGTCTGCTGGTAGGAACCGGTCTAATAGTCTAGAACTGGGAAAGTACGATGCCTTGTGACCTGGGCACGTGCATTGTACTCCTAATCCAAATGGAAAGCAATGGATATAGAGCATCTGAACACTAGATTGGGTTCACATAAAACATGCTCTGGGTGTGTTCCGTGTCAGAACGTGGACTATTCCACGCTCCACGCCCTGGGGCTGTGTGCTGCTGTAAACAGGCAGCAGTTCTACATGTGAAGCAGTTTAACAGCAAGGAGAGACAAGATCACCCTGAGTTAATCCCTGCTCCTGACGCAGGAGCGCTGACTTTTCTTGAAGCAAGAATTAGCTGTGTGTAAGACGATGTAATCTCTGTGTTAAAGATAGTACTCGTGTTGTATTGAATATAAACCATAATAAGCCTTGTGAATGCATGGCAGAGTGTCAGGATGACATAAGCTTGTTCATACTCTAGGAATCACACGGGCTGGCACAGCCTGATAGGGGACAGATATTTCCTCTTGTCATGTGCACAAGAGCCACCTCATTTTCTTCCAAGGACTCTCATTTACTAACACCTTTCCTAGTCATGCATGAAAATGACTTTCCCTTTATCACCAAGTAAACAAACAGGTCTGCCAACAAAGCAAGCAAACCAAAACAACCCCCTGAAGGAACCCCTGCAGTGATGCATCCTAGAATGAAGCTACCTGGATTTCTGTGTTTGCCCAATACAAACCCGACCTTCACCAACGGTTAGAGCAGGTAAGTTTCACGGATGTGAGTTCAGACCAGGGTTTAGGTTCCCCTCCTCTACGAATTTCCTTGTTTCATAGAGAACCAGTAATCTTTCCGTAGGAGAAGATCAGATAGCTTTAAATTTCTTGAGTAATAAGGCTTTTGGGGTGCAGAAGAACGATCTGCAACCACTTCTGCCTTCTTTTTTATGATTCCTGTCATTTAAGCGGCTATTCTTTCGTTCAGGCAAACAAAGTTGTGCTGTTTTTCATTGCTGCATAATTAATCTGTAAGAACTTTGACATTTCAGAGACTGGAATTCCTTGCCTTTGCTGGTATCTGCATGTTTCTCTTTCGATTTCTGGCTTGATATTTACACTTATTGAATGAACACGAACCCAGACTCCCGAGGCCTGATGTTTTCTTGTGATTGACTAAACCACACAGGACAAACTTCTAAGAGTTGTTTCCTCTACTGAAACCTAGCTGCAGAGGTGAAGAATTTGCGAGATCCCTTAGAAGGTGTGAATAGTTCAGGATTTGAGTCTCCTGGCTACAATCATGAGCAGGAAAATTTGCCATTCTAGTATTGTCTGCCACGCCTTGAAGTTGTGTGACTAGTTCTGGGCTAATTTTTCACAGCATGTAGCAGCAGGGCTTTGTGAGCAGCACGGGTGAAAGAACAAGGAGCCAAAGCAGAGCAATTCTAGACCCACACAGCGGATGAAATCACAGTTAGGTCATTGGGTGTGTATCTCACAACGTGTGGTTTAGTTGGGAGATACTTGAGAACTTGTGAGATTTGGTTTCTCTGTCCTCCTTTCTTGTTTTTTCATGGCTGTATGAAGACATGTCCTTCTACCCCAAGGCATGGGGCACATGTTCTTTGTACTTTCCACAGATTGAAGGAAAAGCTAGCGTACCATATTCTTATTTTTTTGGTTTGAAATACCAGGCATGCTAAACGGAACCTGGTGCAAGGACCTGCCCTTTGCACCATGAATTTCAATCCCCAGCTGTCTATTGGGAAGGAAGATACTGCATAAATTAGGGCAAAGGTGCAGTGAGATTTCATGCAGACTGCAAAAGGCTGGGCAGCGATTGTATAATCGCTGAGATACTGCACTGAGACCTTCGTGCTTAAACTAAGGTTGGGCTTGTGTAGCTGAAGGGGAATTAGCTTGGTGTTTATTGATCTGTTTTTTGGGGTAAGAATATTTCCACCATAGATCACCTCCTGTGGATCTCTGATATGGTGCTGTTCCAGTTGGATTAAAAATTATAACCTTCTGCAAAAGAGCCCTTAGGAGATTTCATTGCAGCTCCAAGTCCTATTTACTCCCATCCCCAGCTACCTGTAGGCTCTGCTCTGTCCTGCTGCATTTGAAACAGGTTTCTATGGCACTGACATCAACTCAGCAGTTGGCATACGCGGAAGGGGGCCACTCAGCAGCAGCTGGGAAGGGCATTTCAGCAGCCCAGACCTAACCTGTTATCAGCTGCTGAGCCCATTGATCCAGAAAGTGTTGTCATTTCAAGGTTAAGTGCACAATCTGGAGATCTTATGCAGGACAGCCATCCCGGTGTTCATACAGTGTGTCCCTAGTACGTCTTTAGATTTACAGTTACACTTCAATAGCTGCAACTTTTCCTCTGTAAGTATTGCTCTATAGATTGAGTGTTATTGGTTATTTCTTGGTAAGAAACAGCTGATAAGGATTTGAGAACAAGCCTCTGTGTGTGTGTGCAGATGCTGGTGTTAAATTATTATTGAAAGCAGCCCTTTCTCTTATGACCTTCCCAAGCGGGGTCACAACGAACTGGTAGAAATGGCTCTGATGCAAAGTTTGTGACATGTGCCAGAGTTACAATGTGCCACTTTTGCCAAGTGATGCTTCTGAGGTGATACTGCCTTGGAGTGGATAAGGCTGGGGGTTCCTGAGCTGCTGATAGAAGCTTCTCGGAGGCAGAATAGGATGCTAATGTAATTCTGGGGTTAATTAACCCCAGGAAGTGAGGTTAATTAACTAGGTAACAGTTAGAAATAGGATATGACAGGGTAATGAAGGCTTTCTACATTCTTGCGTTGTGTCAGATAGATACACTCCATGTCAGGAGAAGGCATTCCAAAACTGAAAGACATTCACTCTTACCATTAGGAAATAACTGTTTTGTTAGTTTCAATGGTGAGAAGTCATTTGGGTGACAGTGGTTACAAAAATGACTTATGAGTCTTATGAGAAGGGAAGGGATGAGAACAGCAGAATAAATGTAAAGGTTCTCACAAACAAAACTAAACTAACAAACAAACAAACAAACAGGTTAGTAAGTGGGGTTTTCCAAGGTGGTTTTGGGGATTGGAGTGTACAAAAAGCCAAACCAAACAAAAAATCCCAGCAGTTACTGTGAGGAACTGGAAGAAAAAGAGTAACTACTCTGATGTAAGGGAAGGAGCAGCAGAATAGTAGTAGGAGGTGGTATGGCTCCATTAGGAGTTTTGAAAGGACTGGAACCAGCAAGCAAAAAGCATAAACGAGGTAAAAAATGAATCAGGTATAACTAAGACACAGGGTTAAGGACAATTTCCGTGGATCTGCTGAAATGAAACTGGAAAAGCTGAGGCCCATGGTTAGTTACCAGGACACAAAGCCGAGAAGAGGGCAGGCTTCCTCGCAGAGTAGATCTTAGTGCAGCAACAGCAGCCAGCCCAGAGCAGGGAAGTGTGATGAACAGGGAGACCTCTCTGGAAATTCATAGGGGTTGTGTGTCTTCTGCTTGACTCCCTTCCTTTACTATGGTACCTCTGCTTCCTTCCAAGCTTGGAGATTTAGCTTGGCTGAGTGGTTACTACTGAGCAGAACATGTGTAGCAGCTGCGTGCTCCCTGCCTGTGTCCCTCTCCTCCAGCAAAACACCATTTTTCACAAAAACAGTGGCACGTTTGACAGTTCTGCTTTTCTTTCAAATGTGATTTAAATTGTTTTTCCAGGCTCAGGCTCTGGGTGTCTGCCAGCTGATCTGTGCAAGCATTGTCTCTCTAGGAAGACAGGATAAAAAAGAATTGGGAAAATTATAGATCTTAGTTGAAAGACACACAAAACCAAATCATTTATTAAATGTCTGCACACCAGAAGAATTGCAGAAGCCTCTGCTAGGTTTTCTACATCAAAGCAATACCTAGATCAGCTAGGATCTGATTTCCAGATAGCATCAACTGAACTGTGGGAAAATATTCACCACCACCTATTAGTGATTTAAACTGGCAGCCAAGAGATGTGCCCAGCAAAAAATGGGTTAAGAAAAAATGTAAATATGCAAACCAGGCTGAACCGGTCGCAGCACTTCCATTTTCATCAATGATTTCTGAAACACGCAGGCAAACCACAGTCCCTCCTTTGTGCCAAAGACAGGGCTTTTACACAGAGTTAGGTAAGTGGTTAGGAAACCTGAAGCAGTATTGTCCTGTGTGGCTGAGAAGGTGGAGCCAGCTCATGTCTTCATGGAGAGGTTTCAGCTCTGGGCTTGATAGTCGCCTCTTCCTGGCTGCCGCAGATAGCCAGGCTTGATCAAAACAGCCCCAGAGCTTCTGATGATGCCTCAACCCAATAATATCTGGCTTTTTTCCTTGCTAGTAAAAGCAGTTATTTTCACAATAAGATGCAGTGCTTGCTAAAGGAGGAGAAAAATGACAATTTTTACCTTAACAGGAGTAATTTGGGAAACGGGAGTCATTATAGGGACATATTCCAACACAGCTGGAAGTGCCTTAAAGGTGTTGGTGTTTGACTTGGTTGAAAATGAGGAGAGGTAGAAACGGCCAAGTTGAAAGCTAGCGTTGCCTTCAAGGAGCTCAAGCACCAGCAGACATTCGAAAGGGTCTGAAGAGTTACTGCAGAGGTGGAAAGCTCAGCTTCAGTAAGGAGACTTTAGCGTAGTGTTGCCTTTCCTTCGAAGTCATATTCATTAAAAATTATTTGTGGTGACTCATAGGTGTATCTTCGCCACCTCCATTCAGCTCGTTATGAAGTAATGATTGTAGTGGTGTTGCTGTGACAACTCTAATGGTCAATGACAGCAAAGTTGCTGAGGGTGGGTTGATGCTGTTCTATGAAGTATTGGAGTCCTATCTGGCAGAACATCCCGCTTTAATGGTTGCAGAGTTGTTCCCTTCTTTATCAAGGGCACAGAGCCATTATCTCTCAGTTATGATGTGTTGGGAGGAAAAGGGTGTGTGTCACTTCTCCTCATGGCTACCTGAAGGTGCAGCTTGCTTAGAACAGGAGTTTCTTCTACTGAGGAGGATGCTGCTTCCCTCTGATGAAACCCTTCCAGCTTGCTATTGTACCAGCAGCTCTAGCAGCTCAGAAAGGTGCACTGGCATCTTCAAGATGTTGTTGAGTCCTTTGGGAGTGCATTGTAGAATATTAACGCTCTTTCCTACACAGAGGGTGTCTCATCTTAAACCAGTCTTAGCAACAACAAAAGGTTCTTGAATGACAGCTCTGGAAACTGTTGCGAATTCTTTGTCTCCTGCATGGGCATTTCCTAGGCAGCAGCTTCATTGTCATTATCCTTGTTGTGAAATGGAAACCTCCTATTTTTGACTCATGTGCACTTGCTCCCTTGGCTGGTGACACTCCAGGTGACCCTCCCTGTCCCATAATTCATTACACTAAGATCACCAGCAGTATCTGTACAGATACACCCGCTATACTTCACTATTACATTGTGATCATGAATAATTAATACAACACATCAGCTTCCAAGTACATAAACAGCACATTTTAGAACCCATTAGCCCTTTGATAATAATTTGGTATCTTCTCTTCTTTGTTGATTTGAAGGTGATCCAGTCATTAGTGCAAATTATGTTTAAAAACTAAAACTTTTATATATATTCCATTCTACAAAACCTTTCCAAGGATGGTAGGAAAATGACTGAGTTGCCAGTTACTTGATTTGTGTGGCAGTATATTAAAGAAACTCTGGTGGACTTTAATTTGATGCTCTGAGTTTATGATGTCTCCTAGGTTATGCTGTGCTCAAGGAAGTAAAATTTAATAATAACCGAAACATGAAATCAAGTATTTCTGAAATACTGTCAAAAAAGTGATTTACTTATTTTCCTTTTCTTCTCCAATATCTCGTTGGGGAGGAGAAACTATTTCTCACTGATTTTGTCGGAGTGGAATAATAAACACACAGACAGACTTACAGCACTATTTTTAAAGACTGTAGAACTGTTGTCTTGAAGAACTCTGCAATACTTACAGTAAAAAATTCTTGCAGCCCTGGTGCCAGTATAATTTCTTTTGACATACAAATAAACAGGTTTGCAGCAAAAGGGTACATGTAATGAAGGTGTTGTCAGATCAAAAAAGAGAGGTTCACATCGACTCCATCTGAATATATAAATTTATGTTTTTCAGGTGGATACAATCAGAAGGAAATATGTTTCTGATGCTCTAAAAGCAAAGAGCACTAATGGAGAGAATGGAAAGTGGAGGTGCAAAATAAGCTGAAGGAAAATAAAGTATCAGGGAGTGTTCTTGTAGACATAGGGCTGAGCTTGGGACAAAAATGCATCTACAGCTCTTTAATTTGTGAACTATTTAATACAGGAACTCAAACAAGGTTAGTGACAGTGATAGTAAATAAAACCCACATTTTTCCCTCAAAAGTGGCAGTCAGAAAGAGAAGAATAGCACAAGCAGTGCTGCTGTTTTCAAATCTGTTGTGCATTAGGGGTTTGGTAGTTCCAGGTCTGAGTTGGAGTGCATGGAGGGAGGCTACAAATTAAACCTGCAGCACTTAGGATGCAAATCCATGCTCTGAAGAGTTAAAGGACAGTTTTCCTAAGTAATGGAACTGACTCAGTGGCGCCAACTCCTTTTCTCTTCCTGTGTCCTTATTTTGTTTATCAGAGAAATGACAGGCTGTATTTACAGCTTCAGTGCGTGGCTAAGGAGGAGTCCGCAGGAAGACTCCTGAAGGATGGTGCCTCACACACCACTCAGCTTGTAATTGAAAGGAGAGAAGACACGAAATGAGAGCAGATTATGGGCATAACATCAGCATGGCAGCGTCTGCCATGGTGTCTGCTCCAGGCATTGGCACACGAGACCCAGGACGTTCAAACAGACCTGGCACAGTGGGTGATCACAGCAGGTCCCACTTGCTGCTGCGAGCATCCCAAGATTGTCAGATTTCCCTGTTCTTCATGTTTTAAGACTAAAGTTTTTCACAGCCTTCTGCAAATGTAGCTGTTTCTAGTGATAGAATGCAGCATGGAGAATCTAGAGGTGGGCAGTTGAGTATTTGTTCTTTCTATCATGGATAAATAAGTATTCGTATTGCAATGGTTGTGTTTAAGTACCAACCAAAATGGGCGGTAAAGTGCTGTGATGGGAGCGGGGCTGCTGTCTGAGCACAGGTCAGTCAGAGGGCTGCTGCACAGAGCATTTCACAGCTGGAAGAGAGAAGACAGCTACAGCAGGGGGAACAGTAGATCACAAGGTTGACAAGGAGAGGAAGAAAACTGGTGAAAGCAACTGTCAGGTTATTTCCACATTATGGCGGTGAAGAGGTGGAAGAAATAAGGTAACTTACTAGGAGACCCACTGCAAAAGAAGAAATCAGAGGAGAAGTAGAGGAGACATGAGGAAGAAAGATGGAATGAAGTGAAGCTATAGTTCATGATGAACTAACACCCGACTGGCGCTGCACTGAGGGTCCGGGAAGAGCAGACATGGGAGTGTGATCATATATCTGCCAAACTTCCTAGAGCGTGGGACACATGTTTATTTACCAGCATGTTTATTTAACTGTTTGCAAAGCCCTGTAGTGAGAGGCGAGGGATGAAACGGCAGGTGAAAACATGCACTGGAAACTGCAGACCCAACCCTGCATGC
>NW_010394831.1:0-10985 GCF_000710305.1 Buceros rhinoceros silvestris
GTGCGCGGCCGCCCGGTTCCTGCCGCGTCCTCGCCTGTGTGCGAGCGGGCTCGAAAATGAAAACAGGAGGCAAGGCTGCAAGGCTGGCAGCTGGGAAGCGATCTGCGTCTGCACCCAGATCCCGCCTGTGGCACTGCTGGCGTTACCCTGCAATGATTAACTCCTCTCCAAAAAATCTAAGCCGATTTCACAACCAGGAATTATAATGCTGCACAGGCTCCCTACACATCATGCGTAACGCACTATTTTTCAGCCAGAGAAACTGAGGCACCTAAGAGTTAAACGCTGTGGCCACATACATAGCGCGTAATTGCCAGGGCAAGAATAAAACTGCAGGCTCCCTATTCTCAGCCCCTGGCGTTATCCCTCCGGCTCCCTAACTTTGATACTTCTCAAAGACTAGAAAGAGCTAACACACACTGCAATTCGGTTCACGTCTTTCAAGCGGGAAACAAAATTATCTTAAATTGGCACCAAATTACATACTAAACTTCCCATTATCGGAAAAGTACGTTTGAATGCAGATTTCTTTCTTTTCCACGTAAAAGACGCTTTACCTCACACCATGCACCTGTACTCCCTGAGTGAAGGAGAAATCCCCTTTCTGAGCAGAATTCCTTGGCAAATACAGTATGAGGTAATAAACACTGCGGAGAAGAATCAACATAATCTCAGACAGAGAATTAAGACGATCTGGAGAAAGTAATCCCCATAGTACACAAATACCAATCAATGCAGCCTCCACAGCAGTATTAAGTCTTCCAAAGAATTGCACCTTAGTTCCACAGAGGAATTGGGTCGTTACTCATCCATGCAAACCGAGTCATTTATCCTGCCGTCTCACCCACCTACCTTCCCAATAAGGAAACAGTAGTCACATTGCCACACACCCTAAAAAGTTGTACTTTACTACAAAAACATTCCCCAACCACCCCCCCCAGTTGAATTTTTAACACTGTGAAAGTAAGACAGTCATGGGTTTATTCATAGAACAGGCTGAAGCATCAACAGATTTTAGAGCCTAATACGCGGATCCCCTTTGTTTCCAGGTACATGAAAATAAGAAAACACAAATTCTCTACTTTTTCCTGCCCTCTACCTGTAAGGACACCTGGTGGAGTAGTTTTGCACACATCAGCGGTCTAGTTAGAAGTAGCTCCACTGATGTGATTCATATTTGCAGAAGCAGGGCCTTAGCTTTCTGCCCTTCCTGATACAGCTGTCGGGCACCTGTGATCCTCCGTGTGACGCATCGCATTATCTGATAAATAGTCCCCTCACTGCCAGAATTCCATTCACACACCCATCGTCTTACCCTGAGCTTCCAGGAACACCAGGCGCTAGTTTTCAGCGCTGCCAAAGGAGTCAGTGACTGGAGGTGTCGTTGATCTGTACTATCTAAACAGGACGTGCCCACCGCTGTGCTATGGTATAAAGCCCAGAACGGATGAGGTGAGAGGTTTGTCACTGAGTGGTCTGCAGGCCCCTTGGGAGCTCATGGACTGCTTCGCCTAAGTCCATAAAAAGTAGTCAAGATTTGCAAAGCTGCTGTCAGTTGGCATTTACTCTGCAGGAGTATGCACTTCTACTGCATGAACGTGATTTAAAGTATTATTAATTCATTTCATTTAAGGAAGAAACTTTTTTACACTGAGGGTGGAGAAACACTGGCACAGGTTGCCCAGAGAGGTGGTAGATGCCCCATGCCAGGTCAGGTTGTTTGGGGCTCTGAGCTACCTCATCTAGTTGAAGATGTTGCTGCTGACGGCAGGGGGGTTGGACTAGAGGACCTTTGAAGGTCCCTTCCAACCCAAAGCATTCCAAGATTCTATTTTATATATTTTAAAATATCGTCTATTGTAAAAGACTGAAGGATCACAGGAAATGCTCTTTGTCCCACTTCTCTGAATTCTTTCCAAGAAAGTTCAGAACTGGCTTTGGAGGAAACCTGAAATGTGAATGCACTGTAATTTCTCAAGAGGAATGATAGAAACTTTCCTGTCTCAAACCCCTTGGATTCGAAGCAGTGTTTTAGGTTTTTTCCTTTGCATATACAGCCAAGTTTAAGTTACATCTTGTGTTTTAGGAAACATTTCTCTTGGAAAACATGCAAGGCCATCTATATAGGAACACAATATGAATGTTTGCAGAATCGTGGGCTGTGTTTTCAAAAGTAGTGTCTAAAACTGCTACCTAAATTACTGCAGAAAAGTCAGCAAACATGAGGCCTCTGTGCTGTAAAAGCAGCTAGTCCGGTCTTTGAGGAAGGTAATGCAACTGGAACAAAGGTGCTCTTTTGTCTGTGCATACAGCGTGTCGCTGAGACTGTTCTGGAATAATGTACTCGTGTTTTAAAAGGAAATACTGAAAAATTGAAGGGCTAGTAGGTGGAAGAATAATTTTGGAAATTATTGGAAAACACTTCACAAAGGAAGGGTTACATCCCGTACCACGTCAACGCTGCAGGTATAAAGTTGTTTATAAATATAGCTATGGTCAAACAGGAAAGAATATAATAGAGCATACCGGACTAAGCCACTGGCATCATTAATACAAAATAGTGCTGAAAAAAAAAAAAGATCTACATATGATCTAAATTAAGCGATGAGTTGTTCACTGCAAATCAGCTTTAGCAACTTCAGACACCGTTATGATTCCTGCCTAAGAATACCAGTGGCAGACACCAGAATGGACTGTGGGAGTGGTCCTTGCTTGCTTTTCCACAGACTCGGTGCCTGTCGCAACTTGCCAGAGCAGGCAGGCTGCCTACCATGAAAGAGAAGAGGATGGCAACAGCAAACACACGGGGCAAAGAGAGAAATCTTAATTCTGCATTCAACATCTGACCACAGTCTGACTCTAAATAGGAACCCAGATGTGAGAGACAAACTCACAGTAGTCTTCTGCTACCTCCGCTCGCTCAGTTCTGAGGTGATGGGTAATACTGTGCTGGAGATGGAGTCAGTAGAAGTTTTGTCATGGACATCAGTGGGGCCAGGATTTCAGCCTTCGTTCCGATAGATATTTACCCCTTCAGCAAAGCAGATGTTTTGTTACAATCAATAACATCATTAGACTCTGTGCCTCGCTCAGTCGTCTTGAGATCAGTATTAACACTCATTCCAGGAGCACTCAGAGAATACGCACAAGGCTTGGAGCTAGGCTTCGTGCTAACACACAGAACTTCTTGTCCTGTCGCCAAGTTGTTTCATCAGATACAGTCACTCATATGTTAAAGTATATTTACATTTTCTGATTGTTTATATAGTTTCTTGATGTCTCCCTCTTGACTGTTACTTGTGAGCAGATGCACAAAGCCAAGGAAATAATATGTGGCTTTTCGGCACTTTTTTCCCCAGCCTTTTTGAATATTAGAAACTTGAGGAGAACACCACAGTACAGATGCAAACCAGCACTGTCAAGACTTGAGCTTGTACTTCATCTTCAAGATAGATGTATGTATTGCAGAGAGAGAGCCCAGATGCAGAGTCGGGTCTAATCCTGTTGAGGTCTGTTTTGTCTTTAGTTAGTCTACTTACAGGAGCAAAGGAAAAAAGATTTTGACTCATGCATATGTAAATCTATACCACTTACAAATTGCGTAAGGGCGATATTTTTAACTCCTGCAGGAATAAAACTTGCTCCCACAGCTTACGTATGGGCCATAGAGGAGCCCAGTTGTCACAGTTTTGTCTAATCCAAATACAATGTTTATGACATGGTTCCTGACCTCTTTGCAAAATTAAACACAAAAAAAATTCATTGGTGCTCTGGCTTTTTCTTCCTCCTTCTTTATCTACAAGCACTGAATTTTGGTGTGTCTGGATTAGGGAGGTCAAAAAGACTAAGCTCCTGTAGTATGTTATTTCCTTTTATGCTGAAGCTGAGGTTTACAGCTACCAGGATTGCTTGTGGGAGCGGTTTGCAGATTCACAGGCTGTCATCCAAAGATGTGCTTTCTCCAGTGCTCACAGGCCTCGCCGTTCTGGTTTATAGTTCCTTTCTTTTACTGAAACATAGTTGTTGTGAGAGGTCACTAAGTGAGTGTACGAGCCAGTACCCCAGTAAGAAGCTGTGCTATTAAGGGATGAGGATGGAGAGGGATGAAAACGAATCCTTAGAGCTGAACTGTGTCTGTACCATGCTGTTAAACAGGGTGTTTGCAACAGAGAGACTCACACAGGCTTCCTAATGACGGAAGTTGAGAAGTAGAGATTATAATATTCATTTTATGTGTGGATAGGCAGGGGCATACAAAGGTTAAATCACTTGCTCAAGTCACATGTTAAGTCAGCATTAAAACCAAGAATAGAAACCTAAAGTCATGCTTCTCAGTCCAAGGTTTCTAACGATTAAACGATATCCTCTCCTTTGGCCTGGTCTGTAGCGCACACACAGTACAAAGTATACCTCCATGGCATTTTGCACACAGATACCTTAAAATATTTTTGTGCATCAAACACATTCACAGCACGGATATGCAACTGCTGACATTGCGTATTCATCTGAAAGTGAAGTGGGAACAAGTATGCCCAACAGGTAAAATTTACTAAATTCCAAAAATTTAGAAGTACAGCTACTGAAATCAAGTGTTTCCAAATTATTCCAATTGAAAAGCAGAAGCTGGCAGGAAAGCAGTAGAACAAGATCCTCAAGGGAACAACTAGAAGCAGGCAGTTACCTTGCAGGTCTGCAAGTTAAGTGAGATGAAGCTGATGCATCACCTTTAAGGTAAACAACACAGTTTTGTACATGATGAGAGAAGTAATTAGAAGACAAGGTAATGCCGTAAGTACAGGAAGGATGGATTGTGAAAATCTCAGGCAAGTGAAAGTTGAGCAGCAGCAGATCGGATCTCAGGTGGAGTATATACACGTGCCTATCTGGCAGCTCATCAAGCAACATCACACTGGCTGATCTAAATGAACTTCAATATTAAATTGTGTTTGTGCAGGCAAAAATCGTGTAGTGAAAGAAAGGTGCTGTGACAAGACTCATAGAAGAGTTCAAAAGAATCTGATTACAGATTTTCTGATTGCAGAGTGCATCCTGATAACTGGCTGCTAAAAGTGGAGTAGTGGTACCAGTTTATTGGGGAAGTACAACAAAAATCAATTTCTTTTTGCAGTAACAATCTAGTGCCAAAATGACTTAAAAAAATGCAACTTCAGCTCTGGATCCTTAGAAGCCAGAAAAAGAATGAACTTAAAAAAAAAAAAGATCAGCTGTTGAAAATGCTGTGAGCAGCTTGAGGTAACATTTCTGGAAAGAGCAGAAACCTTGGAAGTAACTTCCCATGTGGCCCTTTAGGGTTCCAGTCCGTGCTTTATGGAATTGCCCCAGAGTTGCTTCTATTTGTGGTCTCTCCTGGGACAGCCTCTTCCAAATGCAGTGACTCACAGTTCATTGAATTTAAAGCTGTTTCCAGACCATGAAACCGAGGTCTGCCGCAAGAGCCAGGAGATCATACATCCTCCATGGCAGAAAACAGACCTAGGACAGTTAGACATAAGTTACAACACAGAGGAGATACTCTGTTTATCCTCAATAGGTATGGCTCCCTCTCTTCAATTTACCAGCTTACCAGTTTCCACGCTTGAAATTCCCCTTAGAGGATGTGTCAGTCATAATTTTGACAAAAGGCAAATTTTCTCCATCAATAGTTAGAGGTCCACTGATTTCAGATGCAGCTGTTCTGAAATCTACTTCAGACAGTAACTTTTGCTCAATAGAACACAGACGTAAGGCAAAAAGGAGATAAAGAAGCCATCACTTCTAAATCAAGAAAATGCTAGTCAAACAAATAGGCAATTGCTGTTTTCTTCAGCTATTTTACTTTACCAATCACGTGTTTTAGAAATTAAGTTATTTGTTGATTAATACAACGGAAAAATGATGGAGAAAACTAAATTGTCTTTTTCTTGTGGCAATACTGATTGCTGAACTTGCCTACAAGTTTCACTACATGAGTAAGCACAAAAACCAATTTAGAAAGTTTTAATCAGCATAGACATACTATAAGGTACCTCACGTACTTCCATTTCACTATTATATATATTCAGAGGTTCAACACTCCCAAACAGGACTCAGAGCAAGAGGCTCAGAATATCCAGCACAAAAGAACCTTTACACAACAGAGGAAGTTGAGTGCTTCTCTAACCTCCGCCTCTCACAGCCAGCAGAGGCGGGTGGGTATTGGGACAGACAGGGCCCTTATCGATGGGCCACACAGCCCTGCAGCATACGGCCCTAGCGACTGTCTCTGCACCTGGCCGGCATCAATACATACCCCCAGAAACACAGTCCACGCTGTGCCGCTTCTGCTTTGCTAAGAGCTTATCAGAAATACACACCCAGTAAAAACCCACAAATGTAAGAAAAGCCACAGAGCCCTTATCAGTTAGAGAATTATCTTTTTTGCAAATAAGACATTGAGGCATAATGGCAAAGAGAAACAAACGTAAACTGCCTGCAGTGAAGAGACTCAGTCTCGTGATTCAGCCCTAACATATTACAATAGCATAATCCTTCAGTTGTGTTTAAAACATGCACAGTACAAAAGGTCAACTCTCCTTAACATTGTGTTTGCACATGGGATGTGTCTAACCCCAAATTTCTGCTTCGGTCTCTGGGAGAGCCGTGAGAGTTACAGGAGGTAGCAGAGTCTTTGCGCATCAAGATACGCAGAGGCAGAACCTCAAACAGCTGCATAGTAAATTTTCAGTGTGCATAATGCAAGCACTCAGGATGTAAACAGCCCTTGAGTCATTTCATACCATTTATAACAGTAATTCTGAAGTTACTTTTTTTTTAATGGACAAAGGCGTTCATTGCTTATTTAGAACTTAACAGCTTCTTTGCTACTGCTCAAAGCCAAGACTACCACAGATATATTTAACTAAGCACAGAATAAAGAATGAAGAAAACTTGGAAATCAAACCATTATTCTGGCTCCTGTGAACTCTGCTTCACTAAGCAAAAAAAACCTGCAGCAAACAAAATAGCCTCTGACCTTCCAGAACAGCGTTTAAAAAACAACAACAAAAAAAAAGGTCTGATCTGCTTATGCGGGCAGATTTTGGCAGAGAATAAACATCTATGTTTGCTCCTCAAATTGCACGTCAGAGAAGAATCTCCTTTTATCGGGACATGCTTTTTAAACTGTCACACATTTATGTTTCTTTGACAGTCTGAGGCAGGCTACGTTCTTCACATGGAAGTGCAAGTACTGGGGCAAAGTAAAAGTGCCAACTGCCTGTAATCTGGTATCCCTAAAGGAGGAACGGGCACATCCTGCAGCGAGCACACGTATCCTTAAGTAACTGCCAAACCCGCAGTTCCAGCCTACTCGGCTTCTCAAATATTCCACCAACCATAGCGGCATATCTGCCCTCGGCCAAAGTTAAAGGTGAGCCCACAATATGTCGGATCTCTTCTGGAAAACTGCCCAGCTACTTAAGGGAGCCAGGCAGAGTCTTGAGCCACAGCACACAAAGGGAAAATAAACCAGTTTACACAAGGTACATTCAAGAAAGCCTGAAAGAGCACCAGCCCCGTGGCAGATAGTCCCCTGCCAGAGTACAGCTTGTACTGGCACTCTGGGGTAGTGCTTCGGATCAATAACATCTGTAATAAAGCGCATACTGACTGATAGGCTGGACAGATGCACAGGGGGAGCAAAGGGACTTTTCCTCTCCCAGCATGCTGGTGCTGGAGCCTAGAGCAATCATTTGGCTCGACCTTTACATGTTTATCTTCATTTCATGTTTTTCAGAGAGCTGTCTCTGGTGCGTTCTTTGGGGGCCCCCCTTTTTAAGGAAATTAAACATCTTTCATGACTGCCTTAATATAGTGTTGCAAGTATTGTGCACTCAGTAGCGCAGACAGATGCCTCAGACATCCTAGTTAGCTTGTTTGCAGGAGTTTGATTTCAGTGAAGGAAATCAGTGACAGCAAAAAAGGTCCCAAACCTTGGGCAATGTAATGAGAGACCAAGACTGTATAAGCCCTGTTTTTTCATGTGAACGGAATGAGTAAGTATTGAAAACTTGTACATCTGTCACACACTGTCCCCAGTGCAGGAGCCCCATTAACTAAGATGGTTACCCTTCAGAATACAATTAGTCAGCTGGTTAAATGTTTTAAATCCTTTTAAAGTTGCCGAAGACACACTAATACCCTGAATTATATTTTTCTGTTAAAAAAATAGCAGTCTGGAAAATCAAGCTACAACAGACACACAAAATCCTTTTCTACTACATACACGCATGCACTCTTTGTTTCTGCGGGTGACTCGGTCAGATTTCCAAGCCCAGCTAAGGGAAGAAGACACTGATACTTGTCTGTCTTTAAAATTTCCTTCCACATACCTGCGGTTTGTAAGCAACCATTGAAACAAAAAGCATGTGTTAAAATGCTCTTTTCACCAGGAATTAGTGTTTATGCTACTAACATCTGTGGAGCTGGGATTTTTCCAGAGCCTGCATTTTGTAGTTACAGAGCATTCCATTTAGCCATTGCCATTCAAACCGTATGATATTTTCTAATAAACTCATGTATCAAACACAACACACTGTACTCTAAGACCACTGTCTTAACCTGAACATCAAAAGAGGAAGTAGTTGACAAAGGGTTTAAAAGCTGCATGTCATTTCTAACCTACGCACCAAGCGCAATCATGCTCCCCAAGGTGTTTGGTACACTAACCCCATGTACACTTCGTAGCACAAAAATAGGCACATTTCACGCTGTGAAAATTTAGGCCAGGTCTGAGAGCATTAAGCGCAAGTAAAGCGAAAAATGTGCTGGGTAACTGAGACAAGATGCAAAGGACTTCGATGTCCAAGGCTGGAGACGTAGTTCAGCAGTATCTTTTGTCTGGCTCTGAAATAGTCTAAACTTACTTAGTCCCTCCCTGCATGATTGCAACATTACTTGAAGATCTGCAGCTCTTATTTTTTTGGCGTGACCTGACTGCTTCAGTTTGCGTAACAGGGACATGGCTTCAGCCTCAGCCCACATAAGCCAGTGCAATGGTCTAGGGCTACCTATTGGTTAGATGCTTCCACTTTCTCCAACTGAATTTCACAACACTGTGCCTCTGAGCCAAAGGGCTGCTCGTTCTCATCCCACTTCATGACTCCTGCGTACTCCGTTACACAACGCCTCAACTTTAATAAAAGAGATGGAGAACACAAATCTCAGCCCAAGTTTTGGGCTAAATCATTATATCTCTTATCTTTCTACTTATTAATTTTGCTCTGACTAGCTTGTTCTTTTAAAAAACTGCAGGAAAAAACTCTTTATACCTGTCTCATTTTTAAAAACAATGTTAATATTTTATATCAGAGACTTGCATAAGGCTTTTGTTAGATATACTACAGACACAGGACACCAACTAAAATATCTTAACTTTTTTTGTATTTTTAACCTCTCTTAACACCAGTACATTCGCTTACACTTCCCTATTGAGAAATAATTTTGTTCCACGTACAGGAAAGTCTCCTGTATGTGTAAGGCCATAGTTTGAAAAAAAATAAACAAATAATACATTTTCTAAGAGAATAAGTTCATAAGTATGTTATGCTGCTTGACAACAACAAACCACATGAATTTCCTCAAGAGAAAAACCAGCTTTTGCAAGAAACAGTGAAGTTGCTATTTTTTTTTTCCTTTGCACTAAGGTTACGTCACTTATCTCTTGAGGACAGATGACACTAATAACCATGTGCCTGGACTCCAGCTAAATTATCAGTTCCCTTTTAATAGTTTGAGGGAAGAAAAACAGCAAGAAAGCTGTATAGGCAAGTAGGAGCCTAATTTTGAAAACTCTTTCAGTTTATCCTCCAAATTTTGTTCTACATGTTTTCATATACAAAAAATTATTATTTGTACTTGCAGACTCAGTAGCTGCCCATGTAGCTGCCCCAACTGCACACAACATAGGCACAGCATCTGCACACACTGAAGGTGCCTCTAGACATGTTCTAGCCATTCAGCCCAAGCATTTTAAACGATCTCCACCTTTTAGGAGACCACTCCTTGCCTTTGTTGAAGATACTTAGCTTAATCCTCAAGTCACTGGTCCTCACGAGTAGCATTATGCTTTCCAGAGACATTGCACAGAAGCCTGTATACCCAAATGTTTCTAAGTGACGTTCAGAAGAGGACACCTTAATCCTTTGACTCCCATGAAAAGGCATCACACTGAAAAAATTCTTAAAAAATTGAAAACTTTTAAAGTTGCTGCGTAGGCCACTTGAAAAGGATTGGGTAGGTGAGGCTTCCAAAAATAAGAATAAAGAGAAAAGGTAATTCTGTTACATTTCAGGTTGCCCTGCACCTCTGAATTAACTGCTGATACTTCAGCTGAATCCTCCATGCCTCTGCAAAGACCCTCTAAAGATGAAAGAGTATCTACCCATAACCCAGGGTCTTGTCCAGCACGATTCAGCTAAACATTCAGGTCCTATTAATGATCAGAAATTCCCAGCCAAATAATTCCTACAGCAAAATGTAATGCCTTCATTTTAATAGGTAAACATGATGAGCTCCACAAATGACTGCTGAGGCATTAGAGATCATTAGTCCCACAGAGAAAGCACTAACATCCTGCAGTATCAAATTGTTTATCACTAATGTACAGAGACTGACTCCACAAATACATTTCTATCACTTTGTAGTTGCTTAATTAATTACATATATTAAGTAAATTAAACTGAAGGATGCAGCGAGTACTCCCAGGGCAACCAATGGGTATGTCACCAGCAATTTGCTGCTTTGCCATTCAGAGAAGTCCTCCCAATTTTCTTGTTCTTTTAGTGGCAAAGAGGAGCATGAAAGGATGAAAGCTGTGATCTCACTAAACCAAGTGGAAATCAAGAGAGCCTTCTATGGCACTGAGATTAGTGAGATAGCTCCACGAACAGAACTTCTTAAACATGTGTGTGAATGAAAGAGCAACCTGAACCGTGCAGAATCTTCCG
>NW_010394831.1:11064-20593 GCF_000710305.1 Buceros rhinoceros silvestris
GATCGCACCCAGAACATCCCAGTGCAGCCTTTCGTTATGGTAAGAGCAGAAGAAACCCAGAGACAGCAATAAAGCACATCAGTATTTGCAAATTCATTCTAAACTTCCTATGTGAAGTTTAACTTTCTAGAAAAGTATGCTTTATTAAAACTAACATTTAAATAGTTTGTTTTAATATCAGATTAACACCAGTGACTATAACATTTACTGATTTGTTGTCTTAATATAAAATGCTGTTAGAGGCAATTGTAAGCTCGTAGTTAACTCTTCTGATAACGCTGCTCTGCTAATTCATTTTCCTCTTCCATAAAATAATGCAAAATAAAAATCAACGCTCACATCTCAAGTAGTTAAAAAACCAGAATGATATTTTGCTTGGAAACAAAGCAAAAATAACAACAACAAAAAAAAAATCTTTGTTCAGTATTTTCAATACCTTGCAGGCTTCCACGATGCCTGCCAGGTGGATTCAGTACCTCCACAAACACTGTTTTACACACATGTAGGTCCAGAGGCATCAACTGGACTATTATCGTACTTAAAATTAGACACTTTGATGAAGTTTTTGTAGACTGAGTACTAATATGCCTCAGGCAATTACCAATTTACTGGTTTTTAAAAAGAAAGCAATATTGTGATGTTTTTGATTAAAATGTTTAGGAAGCAGTTCTTTTGATGTTATTCCTTAACACATGTTCTTGTAGCAGGTTATCCCTGTGGTGTGTACAATATCACCACAGTTTATTTAAAATATACACTCGTTTCTGATAATTCAAAAATAGTTTTTCCTGATAATCCAAAATCATCTTAGAAAAATAATTTCTGATATTTGTGGAGCTTAATTTGGAATTTGAAAAAAAGAATTATTGGCATTCATTTTTCCTGCACTATAAGAAGACATTTGAGCATCATGTCTTCATCTCTTGTAAAATAAAAAAAAAAAAAAGAAGAGAGGGAGAAAAAACTCACCACAACAAAAAAACAGACCAAAATCCAACCCAAAACTCCCCAAAATATCACCCAAACCAGAAGGGAACATAGATAAAGGGCAATTCCACAGCTATTCTGCAGTAAACGATAGACCACAAAGTGTCCCTTAGTGGAAGTGCAGGATGTACGATCCAGAGTTTGGAATGTCCTTAGTTCCTGACACTTTCCCTTTTTTCATCTCTATAAGAACCGCTGACTGCTGCATTTCCTAGGGACAGGCAACCTTACTCTTGACTGTTTTGTGTGCCAGACTTAGGAATCACTAATTCTTCTGTTCTAGTATTACAGTTCTGAAAGAAAAGAGATATAAAAGATAAAAATTGAATATTGATGCCTCTCCCCATTTTTTTTTACCCAATTTTGGGACATAATTTTTGGAATCCGTGAAATGTTAAATTTGCCCCATGATACAAAGTCAAAGCACTTCTTCCACACTCGTTGATACTAGCCTTCATACTTTGAATTAAAGGTCAAATGAACCAAACAACTTAAATCCTACACAACTAAAAGGAAAACAGAACGGAAGTTGATGACCAGAACATTTCAACTCTTTCACTCCAGGTCCTCCAGACCCTTATAGTGGTTTTACCTTAATGCCTAAATCTATGCCATGATTACACTGAACCTTTCTTGAATGAACAAAAAGTCCTCTGACAAACAGCAAAACCAGTAGATGAACGAAAGTATTTCACTGGAACAGACCACAGCAATAACATTTTCAGGAGAAAACTGCTCATTCGATATGCCAAGCTCCAACTGTCTAAGAAAACAATCCACAATTTGGTTTCTTTATTCAAAGCAGGAGTTGGCTCTACAGATTTTCCTGGAAAATGCACTAGCTTGAACCCAAAATCTGATGAGTTATCCCTTCCTATGAATAGGTAACTAAAGCATAACAACGTTTTACTAATATATTTATAATCCACGTGGTTAAAGTAAGTAGCATTTTTCAAAGTTTTTTTTCCTCCAGAAATCACAGGCTAGATCTGTCTGCCAAAACACAAATTATATGTTCTCTCAAAGGTTACTCTGTTTCAGTCAATATAAAGTTTCCTCATCTCAATTAATGGAATAAATTCGAAGAACCTGTCTGGCATTTTTTCTTTCTTACTAACGCTTACTTCCTCTTCCGTTCCTCTTGTTCTTTACGTTCTTTCCCTTCCTGGCAGCTGATCCTTCCAGCACCTGCACGACAGAGAAGTCACTGGGACTCTCTTAGCCATGCAAAATCATCACACTGGTGGTCCCCTGGTTACTAAGTGCAGCGTGGCTAGTTGAGCAAGAGCACCCTCTTTCTGAAGCAATTTTTGCCAGAAAACCTCACTGGCTTTCACACTGGGCAAGTATCATGTGACAAGATTTGGACGTCTCCAGCCAGTACGGTGTTATAAACATGTCACAGCCTCCAACCACGGTCTAGACACTCATCAGGCTCTTGGGGTTCAGCCCTTCACATTTAGGCTTTGCTTAGATTGAACGGGCTTAGGTATTCTCTCTCTTTGGTGATTTCCAGAGCACTCACTAGCTCTCTATCAGTTACTCTTTCATGAGACTTCCTAGTCCAACTGCAGTTTTGAATCAACCAGTACTAACCTTCCCCAAGATAGGCCCTTTTCTACATCTGTGCCTCAGGACACTCCAATTTTCAGCTAACTTCTTCAGGAGGTACACGGCTACTGCTGCAAACTGATCCTTAAGTCTGCATGCAACATAATACCTGCAAATCTCCATTTCAGAAAGCACAAGGAGTTTGTAGATTTCGCTTTTAAGAATATCTTATATACTACATCCACTCGTGTACCTGATCCTTTAAATAGTCTGAAAGGTGTCCAGGACTAAGATTAAAGCCCTCTAAGAAGTATTCAATAACCCTACTCTACACGAAGCTGCTTCTCTGAAACAGAAGGTGCAGCAAACATTAGCTTTCCTCACTTCTCAGTCAAGGGACTTGCTTTCTCCATTCCAAACGTGGCTGGCAGAAGACCTGTACATCCAGATTTCTTTTCATGGTACTACAGAGACAAGCTTTAAAGTTCCTTCTTCTGCCAGGTGAGCCATTACTTGCTTACCTGGCAGGATGGTTCAGGGGCTTTTCTGACCACTACTTCTGACGTTTGTTTAATTGTACTCCTGATTCAAATGTCATGGAGTTACAGTAGTCCAGGCACCTAACAGATAGTAGCCAATGCAGAGACAGTTATGTGATTTTTTTCCTGCACTCCCAGGAATCATTTCTGTAGGGGAGGCCGTGCACTGATTTCAGTTGACACAGAAATACATATAACTCCATACAACTTGTGGATCACTTCAAAGAAACAATGCAGAAGTGGCCTTATTGCATCATAAAGCTGACACATCCCTGAGTGCATTTTCATATTTATTGTACACTTTATATGAAATAAAGAGAATTCAGAAAGTAAATGGAGTTTACTAAATTTGTTGTTACATACTGAGGTTTACGCTTTAGGACTACCTCCGTAGTAAAGGAAATCTAGAGAATCTGACAAAAGGCTGCAGGAATCATTTTTGTTTAGGTTGATTTGCTTTAGTAACATTCAGAGAAAAATCATGACGGCGATTTTTTTAAAAGCAGTGCCATGTTTGAGCTGTGGCAGGAGTATGCTATCTATATTCTTGCCGTTTAGAAGGAAAGCCACCATGTAAAAAACAAACAGCCCACAATTTTAAATAGGAAAGCTTTTCTCTAGAGTTTCATGGTGCCAGTGAGTGAAATTCAGATCTGCGAATACAGTTCCGTTAAAGCCACCATCATTAAGAAATAGCTCTTGTGAACTACAGAAACGTGTTCCCTCAGTAAGAGTCCTTTGCATTTATTTTAGTGGTGAAAATAAGATCTACTACTCCTTTAATCCAGCAAAGAATATCTGTGAAAGAACTGAATTTTGTTTCACTCTGGTAACCATCAGTAGAATTCCCCACTAAATTTTCATCACATACATCTGATAACATCAGAATTAATTAGATACTAAATATTAAGCATCTGCTTTAAAGACTAAACCACCAAACTACTGCACCAATGATCTGTATTTTTCAGTAGGCTTTATTAATGATGGTAAAGTCTAAAACGAGCTTGGAGGCTATCATTTATTAAAATGCTATTCTGTTGAAAACAGCACTAAAACACTAATATTTAAGTCTATATTTAGGACTCACATCTCACTTTAAATGCCCCCCCCCCTTTTTTTCCCCCTGAAGGTTGATGAGAACACAGTATAATTGTGGCGATGCTTTCATTAGCAAGTTCTGCAGCACAATCAGAGCAAGACTGACGAGCAAAATAGGTGTTGCTGGAAACCAAAAGCCCATGCTACAGGTCTTTCAGGAGGGAATGGGAAGTGCTTTATACTAGCTCTACCCCAGTCCCCTGCACTGAATGGCCATAGCAATTAAAGCACTTCAGATATGCTCCTGTAGCTGGCCTTTTTGTTTCAGTTTAATCTAAAAGGGTCTCAGTATGTGTGCTGCAAGGCAATAGCGCAACACAGCCCAACATGAGGCAAGGAAGGAGGATGAAAAGATGCACATCACCACAACATCCCCTCTCTGAACTAAGACACTAACATATTATCTACCCTGTGGTGATCAGCAGAAGTACTTGAGTCAGAGACCATTTAATGTGGAAGAAAAGGATGGAGAAAAAGCATGTTTTCCATGAGGGTTCTATTCTTAAGAGCTTTTTCTGATTTAATAACCTAGTACCTTTTCAGGAACATTATAAAGTCTGGCAACTTTGGAGTAACTATTTAAGAAGGGCCAAAAGGTTACAGCCAAGACTTCTATTTAGTC
This sequence comes from Buceros rhinoceros silvestris, assembly GCF_000710305.1. Taxonomy (NCBI): domain Eukaryota; kingdom Metazoa; phylum Chordata; class Aves; order Bucerotiformes; family Bucerotidae; genus Buceros; species Buceros rhinoceros. Next base: position 15,862 of record NW_010394831.1, read on the forward strand.
TTGAAGTACCTTCAGGAGATTTAAACAGGATTGTGGAGAAAATGTAAAATTAGAAGAAAAAGTTGCGCTTCTCAGACATTTTTTCTTTGAAAGAAAAACAATTGTCTGTAGCAATAGGGACACAGATGTTTTCAGATACAGAAATAAAATACAGATGCTGGAGACTAAGTGAACTTCATATCTGTATATGGGTCTAGATGGTCTCAAGAAGAATGAGAATCAGATTCTGCTCTTCATTTCATGTATGCATCACTAAAGCACCAAAGGGTTCTCCAAGCTGTAAATTCATTCATCATTACATCTAAGAGGGGTAAGTCTGACCATTCAATTCATCCCCACTAATCTGAAGGATATAACAAGTCAGTGTAATTAAACAGGAATTCTGATGTATCGAGGCATTACCACCTCTTCTCTGTAAATTGAACCCAGATCCAGGGCCCAGGAGTTCAGATTTCTGTGGTCTGTGGCTGAGTGCTGCAAAGCACGGAGGTGTGACCTTGGCTTAGCCTTATGGAAAAATTCTTGTTGAGTTGTGAGAGAGTTTGCAAGCGAAAACAACGCAAGATAAAAAGTAGTAAAAGTAGCAAGAAGTAACACAAGTAAAAACAAAGAGTGAAGTGGAATTTTTTTTAGTTGGAAGCAAGGACTCAGGAGACAAAGGCTGCCATGAAAAGGTATTACTTCATGAAAGAAGTAACAGTCAAAAAGTCAACGAGATCAAGGAACAGTTTGTTCCAAGCAGCAGCAGAGACCAGTGCTTCTTAACCTGACTAACCAGCGGAGACTCATCAGATGTTTGCAGTAGGGGTGGTGCACACATTTGTGGTTGAGCTAATAGAAGGTTATTCCTTCCAGTGTGCTAGCCAGTAATAATTACTGGGTACACATCGGTTGTATACACTCCCACTTGCAAGTCTCTAGGCATAGTAAAGATATCGATACTATCAGTTCCGATACCTATTTTGATACCAATAGGCATTGCTACTTGCTGATTCAATATCCATTGGCATTCCTACCCTATCGATTTCAAAACATTGATACTGACAGGCATTGATATCTATACATATAATTACCTGTTGATATCGATAGGCTTCAGCAGGCATCAATACCTACCAGTATCAACATCTTTCCGTACTGACAGGTATCGATACCTGTGATTTTCTATACTAATTTCAATATCTATTAAAAAGCATCGATGCCTACTATTAAATATACTTATTGGTACCTCTTGGTTTTGAATCCAAATTTCAATATTAGTATGCAGCAAAACTTTTTTCCATAGCAGTTTTGATAACAATAGATATTCAAAGTGTGGAAGCTATTGAAAGGAATCAATACCTTTTAGCATCAATGTCTGTCAACACTAATGTCGAGATCAGTAGGCTTCAACAGCTATCAATTTCAATATTGATATCATTAGGCATTGCTACTTACTGATACCAACGGCTATCAAAAGGTGGGCACTGATACCTATCAATTTCTATACTGATTTTCAAATCAATAGGCATCAACAGACATCGATTTCAAGAGCTACTGATTTCAACGGTCATCTATATTTATTGATCTTGATTCTGACTGCAATATCAGTAGCATTTATACATACTGATATTCATACCTTTCAAGAGCAATAGTCCTTAATATCTATCATTTTCAATACCTATTGATAGGTATTGATAGACTGATTTGAATAAGCATTGATACCTATCAATATCAATACCTTTTGATAGACGTAGACACTTGTTAGGGTAGTCATCAGTAGACATAAATACTAATTGATAGGCATCAATACCTAAGAATTTTGATGCCAATGTATTTCCATACCTATCAATATCAATACCTGGGTGCATTAAGAGGCATCAATTCATGTGGATGTTTACATTCTGGCCAAAGAGCCGTGCGAAATTTTGCTATGTAGGTTACAGGTGTTATTATATTGGTATGGAGTTTGTCCACTTCTGCTGTACCTCCCAGAGCAAAATGCTGAAAAAAAAGCATATTATATCATAAGATATTTTACATTCACAATCAGGTGTGCAAAATCCTGTGTTGCAAGGGTCAGTGAGCATGTGCAAAATCACAGGCACAGATGCAGGGGCCATTTGTTAATAACTGGTCCTTGATATTTAGACAGAGGACAAAAATATAAAAGGACTTGTTACTTCAGTATTTCCAGCAATTCTGAGTACTTAGATATTGCTCAGATTCATTTGGCTTTCTTGGAAGTCAGTTTTCTTTCAAACAGGTAAGTGTCCCTTTAGCATCTCTCCGGATAGCTCAGCTTCATCTCTAGAGACGTACTTACTTCCTTCTTTCAGGGCTTGCAGAGTTACTAGTTCCATTTGGTTTTCCCTCTACAGGACCGGGTGCTCTGGCACACCCACAGTTTTATTTCTGAAGGCTGAGAACACAGTCAGTCATATCAGCTTTTTTACCTTCAGCTGCAAAGAGCATTTCTCAATCCCACACACATACCTCCGAACTCAGCAGGGCGAGACAGACACACTCCCACAGAGCTGCCTAAGAAGCTACAGTGCCTCGTGGAAAGACAGCTGGATTTCCTGGCATTGTTTCTCTTTTTCAGTATTTTGTCAGCGCTGGATTTGGGGTTTATATTTACTTATGTGACTAAAAGAAAAGTGATAGCTACAAAAGATACTGCTTGCTCATGTTACCCTAATCATGTTGCAACCAGAGCATCAGCGTGTGTGGTGTCACTGGCACCTCCTGAAGAGGCAGGTTTTCAGAGTTCACCTCTTGCCTGCTGGAGAAGGCTGGGATCCCCAGATTAACGCTTCTTGCTGGTGGTAAATGTCATCATGGTATTGCATTACCACAACTAGTTTTAAAAAGTCTGACATTTAAAAGATACTGACTTAGTAATCGCCTCCCAACTACACCACAGATAAGGTACTGAGTAGCACGGAAAAACCACCATCTAGCAATTCAGACAACCTTCCTTCAGCACTTGTGGTTTTTTCCGGGGTTACTTCCCATGCAAATCCCATTACCTTTCAAACATTACAAGATCCCAGCCTTAAGGAGCATGTCTGATGGCCAATACTGAATGAGGTCAGGATGGATATAGCTACACCTGCCACACCAAACCCGAGAATGAACAATAGCACTGGTCCCCACCCTTAAGTACTGTGTACCCATATAAATGGTAACCCAGCACCTGTGCAGTTGCTTCATTAGGAAAACAGTCTGACAGAGGTTTTTAATAAAAGCTGGCATAGTTTTCACAACTTGTAACAGATCCCTTTATGAGTATTTAGCTACAGAAACAGGGTGATGCACTTCGCAAACGAAATGAGCTAGAGTAAAAGATTAAATGGCTACAAGGACTGAGGGCAAGTACCTTAGCTTAGGTTATTTTAGGTTATTATAACTTAGTCCAAAGCAAGCCGGTCAGCAGATCTGTGAGGCTGGTGCTGAAACACCTCCTATCTCCATCATACTTGGCTTAGGAGGGTGACTTTGGATCAGAGCCTGTCCTAGGGCCAAAACATCTTCACAAAGCTGTTCAAAACTTTCTGAAGGAAGCTATCCTCCAGGGCTCCGTGACCTAAACTACAGGTCTCTCCAAGAATTGCTGCACTGTTTCCTCATTTCTTACAAATTCTTCAGCACCACATTAATATCACTTACGAATGCAGTGACACACGGAGAGGGAGGACCATTTGCAGCGTTTGGGTGCCCATTTACACCACGGGACATGCTGCAGACTCCCTGTGACACTGGACTCTTGTAGCAGGTCTGTCTGGGATGGAGTTAGCTTTCTTCATAGCAGCACATATGGTGCTGTGTTGTAGCTGAAACAACTGAAACAGTGTTGATAACACAGCAATACGTTGGCTAGGGTTGAATAGTGCTTGCACAGTGTCAAGGCCATTTTTTTTTTTTCTTTTTTCATTCTCCACTGGAAAGCAGGCTGGAGGTGGGCAAGAAATTGGGAGGGGGCACAACCAGGACAGGTGACCCAAATAGCCTAAAGGGACAGTTCATACTATATAACGTCATGCTCAGCAATAAAAACTGGGAGGTTCTTTTCTTCCAAGGTAGCTGTTACTCAGAGGCTAGCTGGGTATTGGTGTGATGATGGGAAGAGGTGGGCGATTGCCCCTGAATCACCTGGGGTTTTTTCCCCACGACTTTCCATCACTTATGAGACTATAGCTTGACCCATGATGTTTTTCCTTCCCCTCCCCCCCCCCTTTTGGTCTTCCTGTTCTCTCACTCATTGTATTGGGGGGGCGGGTGGGGGGAACGAAGTGAGTTGCTGTGAGGGTGCTAAGCTGCTGGCTGGGGTCAACCCAAAACAGTCATAAAGTCATACTCCTCAACAACCAAGCTGCTAAGAGAAAGGGCAGGTGAAGGAAGGCTTGGTAAGAGCTGTTGAAGCAGCAGCTTAGCACAGTAGAGGAAAAATTAATGAATCAGATGGCAGAGCCAGCCTGGGTGAGAGGGATGACACTCTGTCAGCAAGAAAACCTTCTCTTTCGCCCTTTTATTGAGACATAAACTTCTGTCCCATTCTGCACCCTCCTTTTTGTAGACTGTGCTGTCAAAGAAGGAGGTAGAAAATCTCCTGTTCTCCAAAAGTAATGGATAAGTGATCTCAGGACAGCAGGGGCCTCTTACTAGCAATTGCTGGGAATCTGCTTGATTCCTTGCAGACTCACGTTCTAGGGGGCTGTGAAGAATGCTGTGGGCTGCCCTCTCTGGCATTCCT
>NW_010394831.1:20696-26339 GCF_000710305.1 Buceros rhinoceros silvestris
TCCTGCTGATGCACGAGTCTGCCTGCATCTCCATCCCATACTGGTAACATGAACTCAACACCCTGTTGAGAGGAATGGCATGACAGCTCACAATAGCCGACAACAGCCCTTTCTTTCATTCCCACCCCAAGAGACTTACAAGCGATCTTGTCTGCAAGCTGTTTGCTGAATCTAGGAACCAACACGGCTCCCAGCCTCCTGAAATGACAGGGATGGCTCTGTGCTGCACAGCGTTTCTGCAGAGGGACCCATACGACTGCAGAAAGTTGCCGCAGCAAGATTGCATCCGTGCTGGGGTGGCTGAGGGTGACAGCACAACTTCTTGAGATGTGCAGGGGAGACGGGGGTTACTGCAATCAACCAGCACCTCAGCCAATAACTGCTTTACGTTTCAGACAAACAGAAACCTCCAAAGGGTACTTAGTCTTCTGTTTGTGGGACAGGCTCCACAAAGTCACTGCCCTGTGAGCAGGCTAATCCATGGCCGTTAGCGTGAGAAAGGGGCTGTACTGAAGGTTTGTGGCACAGAAGCCTAGGAGAGCTGTGCTTTCGCAATGTGCATTAAACACAGCTTTCTGATGTGGGGCTGAGCTAAGCATTCGCGCAGGGTTGGCTCTGGAGGAAGTATTCAAAGGTCTTCTGGCCCCAGTCAGACCAGCAGTGTGCACAGTTTTGCTACAGCTCTGGGCCTGATGTTGTAAGTCTACCAGAGAGGTCAGGCACCGACTCCCCCAGCGCGACATACAGAAAAAGCAGCACACTTTGTGGGGCTGGAATCCAGAGCATTGGCACAAGGGGTTGTTGACACCAGGGCTGGCTGGAAGCTCAGAAGGAGTATTTCTTGGCCGCTCCTGCAGGAGTCTTCTGTGGGGTGCAGGGATCCTAGAAACAGACGCTGTCCTCTGGATTCCCCTACATGGGGTTTCTGTCCTAGGGGATGCTGGAGTTCAGACGTGACACCAGCTCACTGGCACGCCCCCAAGCAAAGATCCTTCCAAGCTCCACATAAGTAGTGCACATCTGCTCTGGTGCTCCCAAGCACGGATTTTGTTCCTGACCTTCAAGGACTCTACCTTCACTTTTTTACCCGGCTGAATTCCTCATTGCTTACCAGTCTCTCTCTGCAACCATCATGAGATTAATGACTGGCGGGTAGGCAGCATGGTTATTTGATGGTACTAAATCCCTGCCTTTACACAAGTCAGAAGACTATCAGTTCCTTGGCACCCCAAGTTGCAGGTTTCGGAATTTAATGATGTAAACCAGGTAACTATAACCTTGGCAGTGAAGAAGGCATTAGAGAAAGTGGAAACAAAAAGACAGAGGAGTTCAGCAAGGGAAGACAGCTAGAGAAAGATGGGCAGTTGCAGGAGGGAAAAGATTTGAAATCCAAATAGAAACAGATGAGTGAGGAAGGAGCACCAGAATTGCAAACAAGAGGAGTGGGCTGACAGCAAACAGGAAAACATTCATGGCATTCAGCCTCTTAGAGAGCGCCAGATCTACTTCAGGGTGCTGTGAGAGCCTCTGGAATTTGCGATCCTTATCTTGACCCTTGTATATTGGGTCTTCCCAGACGGCCTCATGGTGGTTAAACTGTAGCATATTTGGACCTGAACTTCCAGTTTTGTTTTCTCCTAAAGTGATCAGGCTGATCCTTGACGACTTTGAGAACTGAATCAATGTGAGGTAAATTGGGACAATGAAGGGCTTCACTTCGAAACAATACTCTTATTTAAAATCCAGCTGCTAATACAGGCACAGCTTTAGTTCCCATTACAGCTGTAAACTTTGGCCAGGTATTTTCTCTCTTCTCTTTTTATTAACAAACTGGTAATTATTTTCTTGCACTTACATCTGGAGAACACAGTATTTGACATTTGCAAACATTCTTGTCCACCACTAAACAAACTGCACCCATTGCCTAGCTAACAAACATTCCTCGTCCGACATCATCACAGGTCTGTCGTATCAGTTTAACCTCATTGTCTAAGGATTAAACAGATACGAGATCTGAGGTTAAAATTGTGGTTTCTATTGAAAAGCATCTAAAGACTAAAATTAGGGATTAGACTCCCTTTGTACTGGTCACTGCATAATGGTATCCTCTCCATTGAGCTCCCATGCTTTCAGAATTACAAAAAAAAAAAATTGCAGGGTTTTGTATCACAGCTCTTGAATTGTTTGGGAGAGTTGGGTGGAGGTTGTTAGTTTTTCACCTTGCTCATAGAGTCAGGGTTACACATATTAGGCAGTGTAAGTAACCTGTGAAATCATTGCTGTGCTGCACATATTTCAGATACAAACTGAGACTACTCCACCTTTTGGGAAAAAAGAAAAGTGTCCTCAAGTTTCACTACAAAAAATAAAAATCAATCACTGTAAATCCTAAGGACTGTGAAGTTTAACCTACATCCTCAGTTTTGTGCTGTTAAACTAGGAAGGGTCACATGCAACATCTGACCTACATAGCCACGCCACATATGCATTTACATAAGCCTTCCAAAGCTTTCCAAGGGCACGGGGCTCTAGAAAGAGAGCAAAGGGGGCATCCCTAAAGAATTTCCTGCCAAGCACAATTCTTCCTCAAACCACATGATTGACCACAGGTCTTGTGCATGGTTCAGATGAGAAAGCCTTAAACTGCAAAGCACTACTGATCTTGTGCCTAGAAGCCTCTGGAAAATGAAAACATCAAGCTGCAATGCAGCAGCTAATAAAAACACAAAAATTCTCTCTCTGAATAGAGCTGAAAAGCTCACGTAAATTTCAGAGTCCTTGAGATACTGTAACTGCACCCAAGGTCATTTCCAGCTGATGCTGGTCCCACAGGGAATTTCTTTAACTACTGTTCACTAGGCTGTGGTCATTCCTACTTTTTATGTCAATAAATTATGGTATTTGTGCGGTCAACCAGAAGACAGCTGAGCTGTGGCCTGGTAGCCCATCTTATCATCATATTGGGATCTAATATAATTTAGATAACCAACAAAGAACAGGCCAAAACATGCTAAGTGAATCTTGCCTAATCCCACATGTTGACTCAAATCTGGTAAATCCATTTTTGATAGAATCTACACTAGCTAATGTTACATTCAAACCTGTATTTTCAAAGTTTTGTTGAAAGCCAAGGAGATATTTACCCTAGTTCTAATACCTTTTTCCAATAGCTCATTTAATACGTATTCTGCATTGAGCTAAGCAAGTCCCAGGAATCTTGGAGGAAGATTAAAAAAAAAAAATCAATTGAATTAACCTCTTGGCCTTCCTGGACTCTCCATCTGCTTATGCACTCGTACTTCCTACTTAGGATCGAGACTTGTCTTTTCAAATACGTTGCTTCCAGCACTGCCTAGGACTTTACTGTTACTATTGTACTTGCCCATTCATCTGCATCATGTTCCTAATCTGTTTGTCTTTCTTGTTGAATAATTCCTTTAAAGGGAAAGTTTAGGTTTGCTATTGATACTTACGAAGACTTTATCTGGCAGAATGCAGTTTATATCTTAAGCTGCTGCTGTTCTACTAAGCTTCCTCTGTAAAAATGTTTAGGTCACAACATAGGAAAAGGTATGATGCTTGTAGGAGATACTACATACATACACACTCAGCAAGACAAGCCCCTAGCACTTAGAAACATCAGAATTGTGGATTTTCTTCCTGTGATCAGTTTACCACAAAAGCACTGCTTAAAGGTCTGGCTTATTCTGCAGCCTCCAAACTTTTGGTGTGAAGTGTCACTTTTTTGGAGATTCTTTTTCTACAACAATAGGCTTTATCAAATAATCTTGAGATTAAAAAAAAAAAGAGAGAGAGAGAGAAAGGGAAAAAAAAGCCCCTATAAGGCACTTCTAGCTTTTAAAACACTATTTAATATTAGAGTTACTTCAAATACTGTGAGCCATCTGGAACATTATGGCTCTGTCTTAGCTGCCAGAAATGGGCTTCCTTTGTTTATTCACTAGTAGAGACGGTTTCTAGTCTACAGAGAGTCTTTAGTTTTATCACAAAACAAACCAGATTGTCAACCATGAGCAAATAAGAACAGTGAGCCCTGTCCTTAGATACCCCGCAGAAACAGCCTGTCTGCCTCGGCATTTCATGGTAGGTAGTTCGTCTACCGCAGGTAGGCAAAGCCTGAAATCACATTATTGCTGGCATTAGAATTGGGTTTTCCTTTATTTTATTTTTCTGAAAGGCAAAGCCCAGTACTTAAGAACTTGTCAGTTCTAGTGAAATTTCTGGAGAAAATATAGACCCTATTTGGAAGGAGAGGGGTATCTTAATGCATATGCACTTCAGCATAAAAATGTGTGATGCAACCAAGACTTTTTTGTCTTAGCTCTTGAAAAGGCATCTAAAACTATAGCTCATATAATACACGATGCAAATACCTTTGTGTATGTGGTAGGGGTGTAACACCTTTGTTACTGGAATTTAAAGCAAGTGAAAGAACCCCAAAACCTCACATCCTGTAAACTTCCATTGTTAGAAAGCAAGCACAGAAGAAAATTCTCTTTAAAAAGGAAAAATCCCCAGAACACGTCACCTCAAGATGATTCACCAAAGAAACAAAAAACTGCAATTGGGATAGAACCTTTTTGGTACCCTTATCTAGGCACAAAATGCAGCTGCCTTGTTTTACAAAGCAAGTTGACATCTGTTTGTCTAAGACAAGCCTGTCCTGCCCCAACACGTTCTCCTGCTTGCAGGGTAACCTGCGGCTAGCAGCATCCTCAAGGCCAGATCTGATAACTACCTGGTCCCAGAGCATGTCTCTCTCAGTACTAGAAAAGAAATCATGCCATTTTAAAGCAGATGTGCGTTCTTATCATCGTTTGCTTGTAAAACAATGAAGTATCTTACTCTTGCATAGTCAGTCTGAACTGTTAAGAGTAAATACATTTGCTTTAGACATTATCTTTATTTGTTAAGCTACTTTAGTGCCTCTCTATCTCTCTCTTCCCTCCTTTTTTGAGGATGTGAAAATAAAGCCATGTTTTTATACTGTGAGGAAGCTTCTGCTGGGAAAGGTGGGCGAAAAAGACTAAACAAAGCCAAAACCCAGAACAACTACTTCTTCCCTTTTCCTTCACCCTTGTCTGCTCACAGCCAATACAGGAAATCTCTGTAAATTTATTTCCTTTTTTCTTTAAACATCACAATTTTGCACATAGAAATTTAATGTTACTATATCTAAAAACCCGATGTTCTGTTGAATATTAAACTTGCATCTGCAGGATAGAAAAGCAACAGCCAATGGATTTCTGCCCCAGATCAGAATGATGTTAACATGTACAACCTAATCAGTAATTTTTTCTCGCTGCCATTAGATTACCAGAGTTTATATCTTGCAGCTCTCAGCTACAGTTCCTCCCTTCCAGGTGAACTACCATGTCCAATTCCGAAGCCACCTACAAAGTGAGATAGCATCAGCATCCCATTTCTTATCAAATATATCTTTGATCCTTTTTTTGACCTCTTCTGGCCATGGCATTTAAGGACCTTATTTTTGCCAATTAAATTATTAAAGTATTTGGGAAATTTGCCTTAAAGTATCTGCAAAAAGCATGCATCTATAAAAAACAAACCAACAGACAACTTTGTACCAGGCTGCCAGCAGCCGAACACTAGGGCAGGAAT
>NW_010394831.1:26491-44615 GCF_000710305.1 Buceros rhinoceros silvestris
TGCCTCTAGAAGAAGGCAGATGTGCGCTCTAGACTGTGGCCTGCTCGTTTGGGAACTTGCACCTCCACCCCCTACAAACTAGTTCTAGTTTATTGACTTTCAGAGCACACTAAAAGCCCCATTTGTTTTCCCCAGCTGCAAGACGACTGGGAGGACCCTGGTGAGAGATCATAAAATTGGCTCCATTCTCACAACAGTAGTGATTTGTATGTTAATGATGGGAAAACTGAGGGAGAGGAGTCTCCAGAGAAGTCTGTGTGTAAAACTATTCCCAAAGTGTGTCAGAAACAAATCCAGTCACATAATTTCTAAACGTTTAGTTAGAAAGAAAAAAAATCCAGGTTAGTGCCTAAATAAAAAAGTTCTCTTATTTTCAGAGGTGCATAGCACGCACAAAATCACACTAGCTGAGCAGTCATTGGTACAGAACACAACGTTTTGCTCAGCTTTTCCGATTTGACCAGGCAGGGAGGCAGAATGATACCAAGCACTAAACTAATTTTGTGCATGTGCTCAATTTAAGAGTACTGTAGGTCTGCATTTGCCTACACAAAGTTTTCCAGTGCTCCAGTCTCTGTCACAACTGGTGTAAGACTCCTTGAGCCACATGAGGTTTTAAATGTGGCAACACGACTTAGTTTCATTATTTCAGTCAAATTAGAGATCTGCTCTCCACTATGAGCTGAACGTAGATGAAATTAACTGTAAGTGGGGGAGGGAGGAAGATGAAGCAAGACATTCTATTTAACCACATTTCTCCATATATCTACCGGAACAGAAGAAATTCTGATTGATGTATCCACTCAGCAAAAACTCTTTATGGTCTAGCCATAACTGGGCAGAACCCTAATAATTTTGGCAAGAAACAGAAGTGGAATAGAAAGAATTAGTGACTATACCATTACTGAAGGAGTACATAAAAAACAGGTGGTGACAAACAGAGGAGAGGGACTTCAGCAGCTACCAGTGGGGAGGGAGAAGCAACCAGAAGCATTATGGCAGGCAAGCTAACACATGGCTTGGAATCACGGGCAAATTAACACACAAGATCTCTACACATTTCTGAATTAAAAAAGAAAGAAGCATAAAATAAGAATTTATAAGCAACAGCAATGAGGAAAGAACCTGCAGGAAGTGAAAGTGCAATGATAGAAAATAATATGAGTAACAGTGAAATAAATCTTGGTTTTTAAAACAAAGATTTTCAGAAGCTAGATTGTTTACATTAATTTTTTTTTCAACAGTCCTTGGGACAGCTGATTAGCTGGTACGTATTTGAAAAAATCATGCACATATTATTCTCTAGAGAAAGAAGAGAATGAGACAAAATGGCTGCAAACTTTCATCACAGATGAAGGTACAATAAAGACCTTCCCTCAAAGAGGCACATCAATGAGAGCCTCGGATAAAAGGTGTGGTGGTAAGTCAGCAAAGATGGACACTTTCTCTGCCTGACAAAAGCTAGAACAATTTGCAAAGCCAGTTGTACAGCCTTATTTTCCACACTTAAATTAAAAATCACAGGAGAAAGTTCTTTTTCTGTTAAATCGGAATATAAAACCATCTCGTGTAACAACACTGTTCCTCTAGTGGTTTTCTGTTTAGATATGAATGCAGATTATCTCTCTTGGGTCATTACCAACTGAAAGCAACTGTATTATTGGAGAGGAACATGATATACTGAATAATTACAAATGCTCAGTTGACAGGACTAAACTACAAGTATAGGAGCCTTTAATTATTAAAGTAGACCAGCAAAATATATTTTCATTCTAAAGTAAACACTTCCAAAGAGTCAAAACCAGGACTGGATGACGATAAGAGGCTGATGTGGAATTAGTCAGAGCTACAATGGCAATATCAAAATTTATCTTCAAGAGATGATGGCTGAACTTCCCTAGTAACGACCAGCAAAGAGTTCCAAAGAGTTCCTGGGATAAGTTCGACCTCTCCAAACCGCGTATTTTATAATCTGCTTGTATAGCAACTCATCCAAACAGCCGTCCCTTATTTTAAATCCACCTGCTGTTTTAGCTGCTTCTGCTGTGATAGCCGATGTGCAATAAAGTGATGAAACAAGTCTTCAGGATAAAGAAGGGTGAAAAAATACACAGGCCCCTGCTATTCTGAAATTCAAGGTGAAGCAAGCTGTTTGTTTTTATTTTAACTAACTGCTCTTACTTCATACCCTACTTCAGAAACCTTGCAGCCGGAAAAGAGGGAGGCGAATTATTTGCGATAGCCCCATGATGCAATGCGTGGCATGATGTAACTTAAGCTGTATTATATGCATGATGTTGCTACACTCATCTTAATCTGGCAAACATCTCCACGTTAACAGGCCCCACTGGTATCCAACTGGGCACAAAGGTCAGGCTGAGAACATCCCATTGTAGGATCCATTGTTTTTCTGTGAACTGTGCCTTGTCCATCAAATTAGGCACTTGAAGAAATGAAACGGTTCCTTGGTTAAACGACTCTTTCCCTTGGCTATTAGACAAAATGTATTACATCTCCAGGCGTGCGATCAAATGATGGAGAGTTTGACCTAAATTTACTTACTGTGCTAAACAACCAAAGGAACAAAAGGAATTACGCCTCACTGCCTACTGTCAGCTACAAAGAATATCTATCAGCCTGTAACTGCAGATGAAATGCAGTTTTGTAGTTTTCTGTGCTGGCTTCTTGTAGCAATTGCAGGTCAGGTAACAAAAGACATTTCAGAGAGTTTAGAGGTTTTTTGTTGTTTGGTTGTGTACTTTTTTCCTAGAAGGTTATGCCGGCTGTTTTTGCACTTTTGGGACCCTAAAATTATACATTTTGGGGGTGCCTTGTCATCAACATAGCTAAGTTTGTTATTTTTGTAAGGATTCAAATTGCATCTGTCTTAAGTGGAAATTCCACACAATCTCAAAACAGCAGAAGTACAAACAGATCATATAGTCTCACACATTTGATAAACGAGACTAAAAACACATGCACTTTTTAGAAATAAGCTTTCTTCAGGGGGAGGGAGCATTCTGAAATTTCATAAACTCCCTTGATTTCTGGAGCACCTGCTAGAAGCTATTAACGTGCAGCCATTTGAAAACAGTTTGAATTCTTTTATCATTATGGCATTTAAAAGAAAGCTGGCAAAATAAATTCGGTTAACAAGGCTGAATATTTCCAATTGAAATTCAAATGTTTTGGACATCTGACTCCCTTTAATTCTTTTATAAATAGATTTTCATATTCTGGTAACAATAGTTTTTCAGTCCATAACACCCCTGAATGTGTGGCTCGTGGCCATTTTGAGCAACAGCAGGGAACAAAAAATAGGGCTCAGGGAGTGATCTACATCAACAGGATAGCACTTATGTGCAAAGCAGAAAATGTACGCGTGTAGCTGTTCAGTCTCCTTCAGTACAAAAGTAACCTGCAGTTTTACAGGGAAAAAAACAACTATGGAATAAACACTAGTGTGTTACAATCCTGGAACAATCCACAGTTCAGAGAAGCCCGAGGACTAATGTGAGGAGGGACTCCACCAAAAGCAGCAGGGCCTGGTTCTAGTCTGTGGCATCAAAGGGTCTCGTCTATTTGAACAGAAGCATTGGTACCATACTATGGGCAAAACCTGTCAGAAGAGGAGATCACTGCAAGGCTAGAGGCTTTATCAGGTGATAGTACCAGTACAGTGAAGAGAAGAACATGAAAAAGGACTTACTACTTACATACAAGCAGGCAGCCCGTACTGACACACTTGGATAACTGTGTATAAAACTTGTGAGCCTAAGTGACTGTGCTTGCAAAGGTCATTTTGCACCCTTTTTCCCAAGTGTAGCTTTGCTGCTTGGTCTGTTACAACATTTAAATTTACAAGTTGCATTCAGTGTTGAAGGTGTTTTAACTTGACAGAAACACAATATAAAATAAGTTTTAAACACATTCCTCCCTTCACCTGCTCAACATCAAGCATCTCTCAGCTCCCGCTTCCTCTTGACACATCTCATCACGCTCACCAAAAAGAGTTTATTCTTGGCTACTCCTATAACCACTTTTCCATCACAAAAATTGCTATCCAAAGCTTAACTTCAGCTCTGAAAAGTTAGTAGGATTTATTGGGTTTAGGTTTTTTTAATTTATTTTTCTGTGAACACACCTTTCGACAAAAATAAACGTCTTCTCCTCCCCCCCCCCAGCTGTAAAGGGAAAGGGGATTTATTGGGTTTAGGTTTTTTTAATTTATTTTTCTGGGAACCCCCCTTTCGACAAAAATAAACGTCTTCTCCCCCCCCCCCCCCAGATGTAAAGGGAAAGGATTGAGTAAGGACCAAGTTTATTCCCAGTCCTAGGCACAGCCCAGCTTTATTTCACAAGATCAAGCAACAGGACATTCAACAAAAGGCAGGGTGAGGGGAAGAGGCACACATCCTGACACGCTGACAGTATGTTGACAAACTTGTTCAGCATCAAAAGGCTTTCTACTTTTTGCAATTCCTTTAAAGCTCTTGCTCAAGGTTTTTGAAGAAATGGGCCATTGACAGTCCCTTGAGGATTGTCAAAAATTATAGCTCCCCAAAAAAGCACTGCTTACAAATAAACAGTTACTTCTGTGAGTTAAACCAGAGCAGTAACTCGCCCCCACTCCTCTCCACACACACAGCCACGTTTCAGACCCTGAAGAAGATGAGTATTTGAGCCAGCATTTTAAAGGCACTTTGAGTATACCTCTGGTGGCGCAAAAATGTCTCTATCAAATCTTTTCTTCTTTCTAGAGAACAGCATGATGCAGTGAACATTCATCTGATGTTTCAGATTATTAAGTCTGGATAATAATGGCTTGCTGCCGGCACAGTGACATTCTCTCCACCTGCCCCAAGCCCCAAATACCTCCCCACCCCTCCCACCTCATAATGCAAATTATGTTCTTCATATACCTAATAAAGAGCTGCAATCAGAGACAAGGGAGTTGCCTGCAGCTGAGCTGACAGTGACAAACTTCAGGTTATACGAAGGATCTCCTTACAAGCAATGCCAAGCAGTATTACAAGCAAAGCCAGCAATCTGAACTAGCAGCCCTCTAGTTCTCACTGCCTGCACTATATTCCTACCTTCAGCAAAAAAATCCTTCAGGGCAGCAAGAACAGCAGTAAATCTGTCATTAACAGCCACAGTACTGTCACATCAGCGACTCTCCCATGTCAGCTACAATCTTTAGCTCAGCTGTTTGCCTCTTTGGGGAGAACTTTCCTTGGCTGTCAGGAAATAGAGCATGTACGTTGGTCCTTTATAAGCAAATACAAGCACTACAAGGCACAAATAAACAAAACAGCCCTATTCTTTGGGAAATTATGTTGATTTTTTAGAAGAAGTCAAAAGATGCCTCTGAGAATAGTCTTATATATGAACTAGCACGCTAGAACTTACATGTAAATATTTCACTTTGAATATTCGACTGTCACTCATTTCCTTTCCCTGCACCAGATTGTTTTTCCCGCTTGCTTGCTATGGAACTGTTTCCAAAACACATAGCTGAAGTCCTTGAATCAAAGCCAAACAATTGGCTAAAACCCGGGAAGCCTACAGATCATTACCTTGGGCACTGGCATCTAGAAACACAAAGAAAGATCTCTTTCTTCATGTCTCATCAGCCTTTGTCCCCCTGTCAACACCAATTGAAAACAACTACCACAAATGGAGGAGCTTTTCTGTTCAACAAACAATCCAAGGTGCTGTCCATCAGATGCCAGCATCTGAAGAGAGAGAAAGTTTACGGAAGTAACTTTTTGGTAGAGCCAAAGCATTTATACCACACGCTAGTTGCTGCAGTGGCAAACTAATGGCATTCTGAAAAAGTAACATACGCTTCAGAGAAACTTGGAGCATTAAGACAGGAGTTTTGAGGCCACCAAAATTGCTGGAGTTTATTCATATCTCTGGCCACCTAAAATACACCTGCCAAGACATATCACATGGGAGCAAGCAGAGAAATAACAGCAGTATCAGAATGTTCTTGGTAGTGTGATTAAGAGGCAGAAGAAACAAAAAGTGTAAATGTCTTCAAGTTACAATCCTTCACAGTACTGAAGCCTCTGGAAAATTATTTCAGAGCGTATGTGGGTCAGCTTGATTACCTAAGCACTCTCAGAAATCCAAAGTAATCTAATGGAATGCTCAAATCATTAAATCCTTGTGTGGGTACTCACGTTCAGAATTGTGGTAGATTTAACGTTGTTGAATTCATTTTTAAGATGAACTGCTTGGAAGAGCAGACTTGCCATCAACCATAAGCCCCATTCTTACAATTTTATACACGGTAAACCCAAGGGAAAGCGAGGTGTGACTGAAACTCCAACGGTACTGTGTACCTGAATATAAAGCCCTTAAGAACCAACAGATACAAGCAAATGCTGCTGTTCATCTCCCACACCGCAGAGGTCTAGATGTACTGTGCACGCTGGCTTTCCATGGCATAGCAAACCAAATTCAAATCCTCAGTCCTCAAGAGCAATCAATGATCTAAGGCCAGCGCATACAAATAAGTGATGCACTGGAGACTAAGAAGCAAAAGATCTTCCTTCCCAAAAGCAAGTCAGCTGGGCAGGAGAAAGACAGACACAAGAGTTAGCCAAGCCTGTGGAAACAGTTTCTCATGGGTACCAAAGCCTAAGAGAAGTCCAGGGACCTAACAGAAACAAAGACAGGCTTTAAATGGCAGTATATGCCAAGCAAGGAGCATCACTCCTGCCTGTGGGAAAGACAGCAAAAGAAGATGATAGCTGTAAATTAACACACTGTATTAAGATATTCAGTGATAAACGCAGACCCTGTAGTGAGTAGATTCACTTAAAAGGGCTTTGTCAGCCCAGTCATGGTAGCTGGCTGCCTTGTTTTACATGTCTCAGCAGAAGGGGCTTATGTAGTAAAAGAGACCAGCAGTAAGCCAGAAAAGGAGAGAATTGTTCAGGGCCTTAGAAGTGAAATACTAGTCTGATACAATGGGATACAAAGCTGAAGATGGATTTCAGACAGATAAACTAGAGTGAGTTTCCACAATCCGAAAATGAGATACCTTCAAGTATCCAGTGCTGACAAAATACAGATTTTTACCATGGAGTAAGCATCATGAACTTTACAACAAAGCAGTGCTATCAACCACACATGGGACCTTTGTGTGCGATGATGTACATCTTCACTAGTGTGACAAATTCACAAAAAATCTGTACGCTATTTGCACAAATAAATTACTGTAACATAGTATTATAATAACTACAATCCACAAATAAGGTATGTAATCAATATGGTTTGTCAAGCATTATATCCTTTTAAAAGGGTCTGAGCTTTGTCCCTTACATTAGAACTACTTTTAGATAATTTCTTTAGCAAAGCTTTAGTAGTGATGAGGTGCACAGAAGACAGAAAACCACACAAAGCTCTAGAATGACCTAAGACAGCTTTCCTGCTAATGTAATTCCCAGAAATCCTACCAAAAACATCCACAAATCTTCTAAGAAGTTCTCTTCATTAGAGTTGCTCAGCTTTACTACTTTGTTTAAATGGATGAAAAGGAATCTTCTTCCTTTATATCCCTGTTGTTTCCCGACACCTTTTGCAGCAGCCTTCTCTCTGGTGATAACCAAAACCAGAACTACAAGTCTATATATAAATACACCATAAGATTCCCATATCTGTCGGCGAGTATGAGATTCAACTAAAACACATTTGAAAGAAAGTTTAAAAATCATGCATCATTTTCAAACCTCTTTTTCTTCTTGTTTCGTATCACAAACTCCTCCAAACGCACTGCATAGTGCTTAGACATCTAACCACCTTGTTTCTGAGCCATCTCTGCATCACCCACAGCTGGATTTTTTTTTTCAAGACAGCTTGAACTTCTAGGATCCTGCTAAAAACGTGCTTGCTAAGGACTGCCTATTCCACAACGTACAACATTTTACTCATGAATGAACGCGATGGTGCTGACAGCAGGTGTTGTGGGAGAAAATAAAAAGTCTAGGAGAAGATCCCCTGCTGTCTTTTGTATTCTTAAGGTCTCACTCAAGCATACGTCTAACAGCTTCAAACTATACAAGCTGAACAATATACCATGTAATTTGTTTGCTTTACACGTATTTCATGACAGAAAAACCAGTCATCATAATGGGCAGCTTCAGATAAGTGACTTTGCCCGCTTTTCTCTCCTCTTCCCGTGATTATGCTTGAAACAATGAGTTTTGCTTAAATAAAAATCTCTACTTTGAATCCCCTATGGAGAAATTCTCCACTTTTCCTCCCTCAAGAAAAATTTCTGAGATCCTTCTATGAAGAAACAGACATGACATGATTACTGCAGGCATAATTAGATGCAAAACAATGCAGAAATTAGTAAGGAGGAGTGGAAGTGGGGACACTCCTTTTGTTGCAGCTCAGTGTTGAAGCTCGGCTAAGCTGCCCTGCCTGGCTGCATCATCTGACAGAAACAGGCATCTCTGCAAGGCCATCCAAGTCCACTGAGAGTCATTAGGAAAGCTGTAAGAAAACGGATTTTTATTTTTCCTCCACTGGGTGACTGGTAGTGAGGGAAGGTGGGAAGAGTCAAAATTAATATGTTGTTTTCAACTGTGAGAATTTAGTTCCTTTAAGAGAAAACAAAAATCTAAGAAGAGGATCTTCTAGACGAAACAGTCTTTGCCAGAATTTTTTCAAGTTTCTCTCTGCACACTGATACATCTCAGTGAGCCAGACACAAATTTATGAAATGGTTCTGTTGGCCCAAAACAGGGCACTTTGGTTAAAAGTAATTCCAATGAAGAATTCAGTCAGCTTTACTCAATTGTAGAAAGTAGCTGATGCACGTCTGAGAAACAATTATATGAGAAACTGCAAGAAAGTCTTGCCTGCTTTGTTAGATGGAACTAAGAACCAAACCCTGAACTTCTAGAAATTCTTTCTTTAAAGACATTCACCATGTCAAAGCTCTGCATCTGGAGTTCCTCAAGCACTAAATAAAAACCAGCATTTTAAATGCGAAGAGTACAGTACAGATACTATAGGTCAAATACTTGGTTACCTACTGCCAGAAACAGTCAGCTGCTTTTTAACTGTGTTAAGAGGTTTTTGCAAGCTGACAAAACAGAGGATTCTATCAAAATGCATTAGAAACATGACTAGCATCCAAGACAAAATGACCTGAGGATTGAAGTTGTCATTGTTTTCTATTTTTATTTTTACTTTTATTTTCTTCTGATTGTGAGGCATGAGCCAGTAACCTTTTAGGGTAGGCCATTTCTTCAGTGGGAAAAATATTCAGATGATAGCTTGTATGTCATTAAATGCCAAGTTTTGGCCTCTTATGGTACAAACTGGATCAAGTATAAATGCTTTCTTTTATCTGTTTGTCAACAACTCCCCACTGCTTTTATTTTCAGTCTTCTGATTTTTGTTACACATGGATAGTTTGAGTTGTACAAAAAAATACAGTTTATATTGATCCGAAATCAAAATCTCTTAAATAAACAGAAACCTAAGAAGTTGTCTGCACTCATCTGTAATGTGCAATTCCACAGACACGCGTGCTTGTTAATGTGCCTATCAAAGAATTCAGAGAGTCAATTTTCTGAAATGAAACAAACTGATAGATCTGGTGGATAAGGTATAGACAGCATATGGACACAGAACAGACATACAGCAGAAACTAAATTAACAGAGGCTCTCACATACTTCACTGTGGCCTGCAGAAAGCCCTTATCTGTATGTAATTATAGTTTCAGTTCTCATACACCTTTATTGATTTTGTGTCCTGTCAGGAAAGCAAAGACTGCCTACTTATCTATTTCTATGTTGTGGAAACAGGTTAGATCTTCTATAATTATATTAACGGGCACCAAACAGCACGTGGCTTATGTCTACACCAAATACTGACCCAGCGCATGCTGTCTTCAAAATTGTCTTGCTAAGATTTAAAACAGTGAAGGAAATGGTAAGATCATTATTTCTCTCAACTCCTTCCAATCAAGACAAGCATCTAGGACCCTCACCTAATGAAACGGTCCCTTGAAGGCACTCACCACTTACTTAAGAGAAGCTGGAAAAATTTATTGTAGAGATGAAGGAATTAAGATCTCACATCCAGGAAGTGGGACTGCCTAGAAAAAGAAGTTCGTGCTGCTCTCCAACAATTGTAAGGAGTATTTCACAGGAATGCTTCCTATTTGTACATGCTATCAGGAAGCCGGAATGAATTCTATAAATCATGTATGAATTAAAATACTGGAGCTACAGATAAAAACACTAGAGCCTGTTACCTGTTAATCTGTTCATTTGTAGTTCCACATCACCAAGAGACACGCTTGGGAAAGACAAAGACTGAAGCTGATGGTAATACCTAGTCCTGATAATGTTTGCTTTTGCAGCAAAACTCACCATACCCTTAGGGAGTTACTCATTCTTTCTTCACAGCAAAGCAACTTCAAGATGCTGACTATCACAGTTGTTGCCCACAGGGAGCAAGGCCACTAGAACTGTGGGAGAAAGAGTCTGAAGGCTCAGAAAAAAGCTAGTGTATCTTGGATTGACTGCCAAAGGGAGGAAGAAAAAGAGCGCAGCTTGTGAATTAGTCGCTCAAGGCAGCGCTGGAAGAGTGAATCTATCCCTACCTGTAGGTGTTCTTCTGGTCATTTGCTGTTGACATTCAAGTTGTCAGAGTAGTGGTTTGTTCTGCAACAAAAAGTCCTCAACAAATATGCTTAGGGACACTGGCTTTACCTGAATCCTGAACAGATAACTGCAAAGTAGGATTCTTGACTGGTTATGTAACCCATGTTTAACACACATGTATGACCTGTGTGTGCATGTAGCAAGAATAGGAAGGATCTCTGCATCCGGATTCATCCTTTGGATATTCTGTTCTTTTTTCCCCCCACAGGTTACATCAATGAGCTCCATACAGATTTGAATCTCACACAGCATAACCTGCAAGATACTTAATTGATCCACAGACTTGATTAGACTGCTATGTTTGCTCTGAAGTGGGAGAAACATATGTATGGGAATAGGTAAGAAGGTTTGGAAAAGGGTTACTGAAAGTGTTTTGCAGCTTAATTCCATGGGAAAGTTGATTCATCTCAAGTCGGACCGAGGAGGGTTTTTACTGTAATGAAGCTTATGGACCAAGTTATGCTGACCACTAAAAGCTTACCCACCTTTCTAGTATTCTGTTGTTTTGGTATTTAAATAAACAGATCTTAGATTATTGTTCAGAAACACTTTTTTGATTGAAGAGTCATATACATTCCCTATCTTCATGGAAATAAAATACAAAAGTAATTTCACCACTCTTTCTCTCTTCTCTAAACAAAATCTAAAAAGCTGGAGAATTTTCTTAACAAACAAACAAAACATAAAACAAAACACCACAACCTAAGTAAATTCTGAGTTCCAGTTCTCAGCGCCAGTACTGCAAGAAAAAGGAAGTTGAGATTAACCCCAAAAGCCAGATTCTTAATTAGTACAAATCTCAAAGTTCCAAATTCACCTAACATGAATCACTGTTTCCAAGTGTTGAGGTAAATTTACTATACGTCAGCAGCACAAAGTCCCTTCCTACAAATGAAGGGAGAACAAAAGAAAACGGGATTTTGAATATGGTTCTGCACTATCATTTTTTGCTGATAATTAGTCTTCAGAAGTAGAAACATTAGCATTGACTGACATAATCAGCATCTAGTCAGGTTTTTCTACTGCAAGATAAATTAGGCTGGTGTGATATAATCTTCCCACACAAAGCTGCCTATTTCCTTTTCGCTTGGTTAACATTAGGCTCTTAAATGACAATTAACTTTAGCAATGTTAGGAATGCCTTCATTCAGTTATTCACATTATTGAGATTGAAAGCTTTTTGGTGGCGCAGTTGTGACTGTGCCAGATACACTATAACTAAAAAGAAGGAGTGTTTTATATTCCCTCTTTCTTCTTCTTAAATGATTCACTGAAGCAAAATTTCAGTGAAAGATTAATGCAACTCTGGCGGAGATAAGTTTCTAACAAACAGGAAAATGTGAGTGTTAATTATCAGCATGAATTGAAATAAAGCTCCTCCTAAGGTGGTTTCTATTCCGAATTTCCAATGTAAAAGGAAATAACTTGCCTTTCCTTCTTATATATTATGTTAATTCATTTACTTTAAACAAAGCAGGAGACAGCATTTCCCAAGCCTTTCCTCTCCTTGCACAATTTTAATTCAGAGCTACGTGCTTTGGGAAACCTTTGGAAGGGAAGGTATGATTTGGCTTAGAGGTAGAGACTTAGTTTGGTTTGTTGTGATTTGGAACTGGTTCAGTAGCAGACTTCAATTATGATGCTTGGAGTATTTACTAAAAAAGTGGAAAATGCTCAGGAGTGGTAAGGAAAAAGCTCTCCAAAGCAACAGGCAAGAAGAAATGCATACATCACACTCAGAGAAAGAAAAGCCGGTTTATGTTTCATAGTTCCTCACCCCACAAAGGCAGAACAGTCTTTTGCTTGCACTTTTCAGCGCTTTAGTTTTGGCAACTTCTTTTATTAAAAAACAAAAAAAACCTAAAAAACCAAAACCCACACACACAACTGGGGGAATTCTACACTGTAAATAAATAGAAAAGAAGGAATGCCTTAACATGCAATTTTTTCTGTGAACCGAATACCACAATTATTTGGATGGTGGGTAAGAGAGGTACACCAGAGATTGTTCTATGTAACTATATTCCCTGGCTACAACTTTTTTCTTTACCTTATGAACTCACTTTCTTGCCTAGTTTTGATTCCTTCCTCTTCTACGTGCTTAATTTTCTGTTTACGTTTATATGTGTGTATATATAGCCTGAGCCGCACCTGTAGAGCTGAACCTCAGGAAAAATGTAAGCACACAATTTTCACACTATAGCCATACCCTGATGTACACTACTCCTTCCAGTGTATGCAAAGCAACATATGTTAATGGATATTTACATGGGAAAAGACCAGAACAGAAACCTAGTACAAAAAAATAACAAGCCCAAAACAGTCTTCATCATTTTAGAGTTCCTTACATCATAAAGGAATAAAGAAAAAACAGAACTCTTATGTAAGGCCACACTAAAAATAATTATCTTGATACTGATCTTCACTGCCTCATAACTTTTTATGCCCAGGTTTCCCAAAGCAATAATCCTCACATCCTCGCTCTCTCACACCAGTAATTTCTGAATCAATAGGCTAATTTCCTCAATGACAGTGATTCTCATCAAACATTATGATATTAGGTAGTTAAGCTGAGGAGAGAGCGTATCAACACCTCAACAGAGGGAGAGGCTGTAACTTGCGTTCCAGCCTCACTGGACACCAGATAACGCTCACATAGCAGGGGTGTTGAAATGAGGCCATCTGCCAAAAACCTTCAGCTGGATCTCCCATCTTCCTAGACACCAAAACTCCAGCTACTCAGGCAAGTCTGTAAGAAACCAAGGTTTATTTGTTCTGCTGCAGGTGGATTGGCCTGACTGAGAACTGCTTTCACAGTTTTTATCAAGGCAGTTCAAATAACTTAGATACCTGATTAGCCAGTCTAATCATCTGATTTAGTTAACCTGAGTTCCTTTATTCCTCATCTTTACCCTATTGCAGCATTATCTGTGCTCTGAAGACATAAGCAGCATTCATCACATCTGCAAGACAATTGGAACAGGAACAATTCCTCCTATGGAAAACACAGGAAACGTTCCTCAAAACCATCTGCACATCATAATATAAATGTTTATGGTAAAAAATTACCATCTAATTTAAACACATGACAATTATGATAGAGTGCATAAGGTGACACAGGTGCCCCCCTTCAGGTTATCTTCTGCCAGATGTCTGAGCTAGCAGATTTAGCAGTAAAAGGTATGCAAAACTCTTACCACTACATTCAGTAGTCACAGTCAGTATTCCCTTGGTCTGTTATTTCATTACAAATTTTGCTAAAACTAAAAGAAAACATTTTTATAATGGAAAGAAAAATTTACAATAGCCAAAGTATATGCTTGCCCACCACTGTTACAGTTTTGGCAACCAGAGAAGTTGCCTATGAAATTATTTATTGTCTTGTTTGAGAACTAAGTTTAAAAGCAGAGTGGGACAAAAAACACCCCACAAGTGGCTGCATAAAAGACAGTGTGGTTGCGTATGTCTTACCCAGCACTGGGAATTTTGACAGCCTGTGGAGTGTAGAACCAGAGTTATTCTCTGGGTAAATAATTCATACTACCGACTGCTTTAAGGGAATTGCATGAGGCACATCTATCGCCATCACTGAGAGTATAGTTTAGCAAATGAATTAAAGCTTTCAATCCCGATGTGCAGTTGTGCAGGAGAACAACTATGAATTCATAATTAGCTGAATAGTTTTTTTCTCACCTCCCCTACCACCCCATATCCAAGCAAGATTTGTATATGCAAGCCATTTATAGAGTTCGGTTTGGTTTTAGAACAGCTTTGATGATTCAAGTAATATTCAGCTCAAATTAGCATCCCAGAGTCTCTCGTCCAGCTTTGTTAAACTAAAATTGAACATTGTGTTAGCAAACAGCAATACATTAAAACAGTCAGTCTGCTAAGTGTCACCTCTTGTATCAAACACTTAGAAGGGTTTTCCTGTGGTTTACTACTTCATTACAGCTGCAGCCGTGCTGCAGAAGCAGCCCACCCTTGGTGGGTTTTCCTTAGATTTATTTACGTGTATTTTTCAGAAAGTTTACCTTAAAATTAGGGTATGAATTAAAGCTGCCCTTCCAGATTTGACAAGGCGCAAACATTCACCTATTGTATACCTGAAGCGTACAATACCTGTAGGCAAAGTTCAGAAGTACAATTTATCAAAATTTGTGAGCAGAACACAAACACTGATTACACGGTAAGGCCAGCTGGTCACTTTTTAACTTACAAGCACTTAAGTTTGCAACCCTGTCTATGCTAGCAGACATACTAAATAACATCGAAAGTTTTGCAGAAACTTTGGGAAACACAGTTGCTTCAATAAACAACCTGAATGCCATGTCTTGTGGATTTGTCATGTCTTCTTTTTTTACAAATAACATTCTTAAGTGTTTGTCCTCCAATCATGGATGTGCAGCTGCAACTTCAAGTTCCCTTTGGGAGGTCATTTGGGCCAGGAGAATTAATAATGTATAGCTACGAGGCATTCTCTCTTGAAATAACAATTCTAATTGTCATGCTCACTAGAAAGATATTAATTGACAAACCGTAGTATAAATTTTCCAGGGAAAAACTGAAAAGATGGACAAGAGTCTCCACTGGCTAAGGGCATGTGCACATTTAATGGCTCTCATAGTTCTGACTCATGGAAGACTGCATTTACATTGTAAATTGATTATGTTTTTCCTTCTCTTTTCCTGCTTACTAGTATTGCATTTTTGTTGTGCCAGGCTAAGCGACTGCAGGTAGCAATCACCTCAGCATTAACCTGACTGTATGTAATGAGGAAGAAAACACAACAAACATTAATTGAATTGCAGGAAACACCTACTACCTAGAAGTAGTAGACTCTAAAGTGCTTGGAAAACATCTGGAAGGAAGAAGTGTAGGTACCCCTGCCCTGATTCCATCCTGCCTCAAATCCTGTTAAAGTGAAGATGCACCCACAGCAGGTTACACCTTGCTTCCATGATACATGTAGATAATGACACACATTTCACAGAGGATTTCTCTCATTGTTCCTTCAGTTTTTTCCAACTCCCCCTCCCCATCCCTCCCAAAACCCAACCCTCACGTGTGTAGTGGGAATTATACTCCATTCCTCAGATCTACCAGTGGTCACCCTCTGAACATACATGGATCTGACCTACAACTCATCCTATATAATGGATTTATGTGCTCTGATGTCTTGGAATCCTTCATGTTGTTGTTGTTTAATTTTGACATTTAAAGTGGACAATCAAATAAAAAACAGATGTTCCTCTTCAGTATCTACCTGAAATTCCCATGGCTGCTAATGGGCATTAAGAGAATAGGTTTGAATATTTAACACTGCAGACATTTCATGAACACTGGCTTTCCAAGGATTCGTGATGCATCTTTTTCCTTACTCTACAGCAGCAAACCACAATGCAAGTGTTGCTTGTATTGTTTAAACACACACAAAAATTACAGGACCTACGTGTGTTGAATTCTTCAGCTATCTCGCACAGAGAGGAGCCTACACCAGAGTACAACCAAAACATCATCCCAGATTATCCTACTGTGATCTCACAATGCACTGAACTGTACTCTATCACAGAGCAGAATGTCCTAATCCAAAATACAATTGAAATACCTATTTTTCTTTACTGATACCAAGCTTCCCCATGGCAGGTGGTGAACTATGTGCTTTCTGAAGCTACATTTGTTCTTACCGTTGCCTTCAGTCAAAGCATTCTCTGTAGTTCCAGAAGTGTAAACAAATCTGCAAGTATTTTTACACCATGGACACGTCCAGGTGCCACCATTCTGCTTGCCTAGTGCTTCAAATTTTTTCTGTATCTTTCATATTCACTCTCCCCTCCTTCTGGCTTGAAGGGTTTTAATTTTAGATTCAGATAATTTAAGATCACTGCAGCTAGTGAGTAATGGCTTAAGATGTTTCCCTCCTTCTCCCATTAAGAAAACCAAGAAACACTTATATTACACACATTTCCAGTTCTGTGCACTATATGTTAACGTTAGCTGAACTATGGTGCAGAATTGCAATCTGCTGCAATGGTGTATTTTTTTTATTTATAGAGTAGTAAGGTTTTCATTAAAAACATCCAATTATCATACAGTTTCTTACTAGCTGGGATTTTAATGTTTAAGAAAAGAAGGCTTTTGTGATACTGCTGCAGAAGTGCACAGGGTCAAGATCCCTTGGAGCAAATTTTCTTTTCTCCTGGTTACATTCACTCCCAGCTAACTGCTGAGGGTTAGGGAAGGAAGGGCAGGTGGAGTCAGGAAAGGAAGGCTATCAAAATCAAATGCTGAAAGTTAGAGTAGGTGAGACACTTCTTAGGGTACAGTCCTATTCCAAAGAAGCTCCTCTGAAAGATGGTTCAGCACCAAGTTCTGCATGAGTCTCTCTCTCCACCAGCCTACAAAGAAAAGTAACCCCTGAAATTAAGTGGCTAAAGTGTGACCATCATGATTTATGTTTGCAGAAATAACTCTCATCTGAGTCCAATCTCAGAATATCAACATGGGCACGGTCAAGTACTTCAGTGTATAGTAAACTACGTCAACCAAAAAATGAGGTCCAGAGGTGAAAACATACTCCATGGCCCTATTTTGTGCTCAAAACTTATGAATGTAAAACCAAATAATAAAATTTTAAAAAGAAAAACAAGTTGTTCTACTTTCTAAGGAGCCCAGAACCCTCACAGTACCTATGTCTGTCATTTTCTTGAACAACAAAACGTCAGCTGTACGGGAGACTCCAGAACAAAAAGACTACAGCTCTTCCTGCAACTACTCTACAGTTAGACTTCAGGGCAACACAGCCTGCCACTGTTAGAATAAAACTTGAATTAAAATAGGCAAAATACATATCCAGTGTGTTGAAACACCAGCTGAAGTTTGATATTAGCTTGATCTGAATCTCTGCCAGCATCTTAATATTTGGATACCTATTTGAAACTTCCTTAGATATCAAATCAACCATGTAACATGGAGATTTTCATGCATAACCTTCTTTTCCAGCAATGATATTTTGTCTGAATAGCCTTTACTTTTAGTAATTGAACTAAATTGAACTAAAAAAGCTGTGATTCTTTAAAACCGCTTTGTTATTTAACTGAATTCAAATAGCATCTGAAGTATTTACAGACTTTAAGAGATTCTAAAAGTCCCAAAGTGATTATTTAGTTTTATATTTACTGCATATGACCTTCTGCTCTCGTATGGATAGCCACACTGAACCAGACTTAGTGACAACAGCCAGGGGTAGGTAGGTGGAGAAAGGGCACAAGGGCAGGGCAAACAAAGCGATACTACACCAGCACATTCCTCTGCTTTTCGGGAACTGTCTGAGCCACTGAGGATGTCTTTGCATTCAGAAGGCCCTCATGGGCTTCCATTTGTCTCATCATTTCTGAACCCAAGCATTGCTAAAGGCATTCCT
>NW_010394831.1:44733-47040 GCF_000710305.1 Buceros rhinoceros silvestris
CTGTTACTGCATGGCAGCGAGTACCCTGGAACTATCTTCTGGCAGCTTCCAGGCTGCCACCTGCTCAGAAAGCGTACCTACTTGTTACTTAGTCACCTTTTTCGTGCCACCCAGGAGTTTACAGTCTTCTGCCATGTCCTCTTCATAATCCTGTTCTTCCCAGCCTCAAGGGTGATCAGGTGGGGTTTGTGCAGAAGTCATTGCACACCTCTGAGTACATTTGCCACTTTTCACTGCCCCTTATAACATGAAAGGAGAAAGTGAAAATCGGAAGGGCACCGACTTTTGGGTGGGAGGCACAGAGGTGTTTCAAACGGTTACGAGCCTGTTAACTCAGTTTCTTGGTCAAAGCTAGAATGTCGGGATCTCAGCCTGGAACTGGCTAATTCTAAATGAACTGCCCCAAAGACAGGAAGCAATTCAGCATATTAGAGCAGCATTTTGCAAGACCTCGTTAACATAGCTTAAAAATTTCAAGAAGCAGTCTGAGCTAAATAAAACAAACATGTTCTGTGAACATTCTTTTGGCTATCTTTTCTCCTAGTTTCCACTCTCCCAGAAAACTGTTACAAAAGGATCCCTCCCTGGAGTCGGGCCCTGTTTTAGCTCCACTCGTCTTTCCTCCCCCAGACTGCAACACACAGAGAAGCAACTTCTGCAATTCCTTTTCTCTAGCTCTCATGAGCCTGGCTTCTACCCAATAATTTTATAGCAAGGAAAACCTCCACTTAAGTCTCTTCTGAGCCTCCAACTTCCAGATTTCTCCCTCTTGGAATGCCTAAAGCTGTTTTCAAATCTCAAAAATTATAAACAACATGGGAGAAGGAAAATAGAACTGAAGGCAGGGGTAGGAGGTATAGTCAGAGATATCAGACATCTATTTTTATGACCTCACAAATCAAAAACATTCAAGCTTTATCTCATATGGAGACATTTTGAAGAACGTAAATCACTTAAGCAGTGTGGAAAAACAGGAATTGTGCTTGAAGTAACCTAATGAGGTCAATAGCATCACTTCCTGCATTTGGAATTCAGAACTAGAAAAATTATCCTTATCTGTCAAAAGTCAAGAACTTCTTAACCAAGTGTTAGAGGCCATAAAATTGCTTCTCAGAATGTGCTCCTAACACGTGACTTGCTTTATATTGAAGAATAAATTTCACAGCCAAATTTTCCAGTCAATATTTAATGGCACAAAGGGAAGACTACACTGCAAAGTCCACAAGTCTTCATCAGCCACATTCTGAAGGTAAGGTTTCTACCAGAACAGTAGCTGTAAAATGCTAACAAAAGAATGTCCTCGGCTTATAACTTTGTGACCTTAAAACACTTACGAGAAGGCTTCTGAAAGGGTCATCTTATTTCATTAGTAAAGAAATTATTCAATTGTCTTTTCTCCTCCACTGTTTTTAAATTCATCCCTGCTCAACAGGAAGACACATGCGTACACAGTTGAAACAGAAAAGTTAAGCAGGTTTCCATGCTCTGCCACAGCAACTGACTTTACAAAACCAAAACCCGACTCTGTTCATATTGGAAAAAAACAAGTCTCCAAACTCAGTCTGTAAGTCTGTAATGTGATCAGTTTACTAAAGCTAAAGAGGATCTCGCTAAGTCAGAAATATCCAAATGCTTTCAGAGATGGAGGAATTTGACCCATAGAATGTCATACTGATTTGGGATCATTACGAATACATTATCCATATGATTTTGAGCTGAATAAGTCAGCTTAAAAACTCCTTAGTTTTTCTTAAATATTGAAGTTCTGGCTGTAGCAAAAATGCATCCAACTCCTCTCCGCACCTGTCGCAATCCTCTAGACTGACCGAGATTATAAGGAATGAAAGGGCTGATTTCTTGTACAGCTGAGTGAAATAAGCAGGAACTGTCCGAACTGCCTTCGGACCACTCTGCAGCACAGCGTTTACTGACACAGACGCACACATACCCTGCGTTCACTGGAGACCAAGCCTGCTTCAGACACCCGTGTTTTAACAAAACACGGTTCAGGTCTAAACAAGAGCACTGGCCTTGCCGACCCGAGGTAGGTTTAAATCAGAGTTAAAGGCCCTGAAACCCATTACCGGTTCTCTCACTCACTACTGCACATCACTTCAATGTGTTTCTCCCCCTGACGTATGCAGCTGGCACAAAGTGGGTATATTCCATATTGCACTTGCTGCAAGCGATTCGCATTGGGCACTGAAGAGTACGACCAGAGAGCTTGCAGGATTTAATTTACAATCTTGCATGTTGTAAACCCCTCAGGACAGGAAACTCTCATGTTTTTTTTTCATATATATATAT
>NW_010394832.1:0-4923 GCF_000710305.1 Buceros rhinoceros silvestris
TTTCATCATCGTTTTCAATGATCTGGATGAGCAGACCAAGTGCACCCTCAGAAAGGTTGCAGATGACACCAAGTTTCGTGGGTATAGGTGGGGTGGTGCAGCTGAGGCATCCAGACAGGCTGGATCAATGGGCCGAGATCAGTGGTTTGAGGTTCCTTAAGGCCAAGTGCTGGGTCCTGCACTTGGGTTACAACAACTTCCTGCAACTCTATAAAGCTACAGAGTGATTGGTAAGACACCTGGCAGAAAAGGACCTGGGGCTGTTGGTCAATAGGTGTCTCAATGTGAGCCAGCAGTGTGCCCAGCTGGCCAAGAAGGCCAATGGCACCCAGGCTCGTATCAGCAATAGTGTGGCCAGCAGGAGGAGGGCAGTGATTGTCCCCCTGTACTCAGCACTGGTGAGGCCACACCCTGAGTATTGTGTCCAGTTTTGAGCCCATTGCTACAAGAAGGACATTGAGGTGCTAGAGTGTGTTTGAAGAATGGCAACGAAACTGTTAAAAGTTTTACAGAACAAGACTTTTGAGGAGCTGCTGAGGGAACTGGGAATGCTTAGCCTGGAGAAAAGGAAGCTGAGAGTACACTCATCACTCTCTACAACTACCTGAAAGGAGGCTGTAGTGAGGTGGAGGGTAGTCTCTTCTCCCAAGTAACAAGTGACAGGAGGAGAGGAAATGGCCTGAAGTTGTGCCAGGAGAGATTTAGATTGGATATTAGGAAAATTTTCTGCATGGAAAGTGTGATAAAACTCTGGAACAGGCTGTCCAGGAAAGTGGCAAAGTTCCCATCCCTGGACGTATTTAGAAGATGTGCAGATATGGTGTTTAGGGACATGCTGATTGGTGATCTGGCAGTGCTGGTGAACAGTTAGGCTCTACGGTCTTAATGGTGTCTTTCTGTGATTCTGTAAATGCCATGCAGCTGATCTCTCTCTCTTCGCAGGACAATATGTTTATATGGGAAAATAATATATTGACATATATATTATATGTCAAGCTGAGAAGCTGCAAATGCAGTATTATATCGAGAAAAATACCTGCAATGATGCCTATTTCCAAAGAGAAATAATTCATGCCATAAAGATAAAAGAAATTAAAAATGTGAAACAAAAAAATGGAAACTGAGGAGAGAAAGATCGGCTGAAGCCGGTTGTGCCTGTCTGGGAATCTCAATGTGAAAAATCAGAAGCCACATAAAAGCCAGCCTTTGCACATTTTTATCATAATTAGATACAGGTTAGATAAGCTAAAACCCGAAATCAGCCTGACTTAAAATAACCACATCAAAGAACAATTGTTTCCAAGATATATAATGACCAATAGCACATTTTATATAATCTTTTCCTTGTAGTAATTTATATATTATTGAAGAAGTTAATATGTTATTGAAGGTCTATGATGACCTTTCTTGTTGAAGCCAAGGACTGTTTCATTAGTTCTGGAACTGGTAGAAGAGGTGAACTTCCTTGGAAGGAAAAGTCATAGGGTTTTTTTCTCAGCAGAGCTTTTATTTTTTAAGAAATACAGTTCACGTCATTGTCTTCTCTACAGTAATGGTCTGAACTGAGGTGTCAGTTTTCAAGGCAACATTTGTAATACAGACGACTATCCACTGGAGTGTAGACCAAAATCAGTAACTTTATTTAGTTAAACGAATGACAGAAAAATACTTACAACCTTTGTTTTCTGCTGGCCTGGACTTGACTTACATCAGTAAAGACAACTTGAAAAGATACTGATCTTTAAAAATACAGCCCTATGGCTCATCCACTCAACAATAATGTCTAGTTAAGATAACATTTTTCTCTGTTTTGACTTCCACACTAAAAAATTCAGAGTCTGAATACTTGGCAACAGCCTTTCCACTTCTCCAGTCTTTGGAGTTCTCTGGGAATGCTAGGAAAAAATACAGCAAAAATTGGCAGTTTTTCCCAGATTAGCTGGGAAATCCAGTCACTAAACTTGTCATCCTGGATCTCTTTGCTTTCTTGCTAAGCTCCTGCTTTCTGATGAGGAGGTGCCCATTTAAATTGCTGCATCTATGTGTTAATCTCTAAAGGATATATTATTGTTGAGAACCCCCAGTGCTTCATATTAGAGGCTGTCCTACACTATTTAAAAAGAATATTAGTAGCCTTAGGGACATTTTATTTCCCAATTTCAAAACTGAGAGGTTTTGAGGTTTATGAGTGTGTGTTTCATATACTAAATTGGGCATACTATTACACACTATTACATGGTTTCATGAAAAGATGTATGTTCTCTTTAGTATATGAAGTACAATATTTCTGGAGAGAAAGAAAAAGTAAAACTTACAGTTTACAATTCATGGATTATTCTAAGTTTTTGAACATGTTTCTTGTTATCACATATCAGATTTTATGATAATGAGTAATAGCAGCTTGTGTATGAACCCTGGTTTTTGTATTAAACACATTGGAAGGGACACTACTCACATCTACAATAATCAGTTGCTAAAATGAAATGTCTCTGCATGAGTAGGGAATTTTTTATTGCTCTGTAAAGTTATGGCAGCATGTAGTTTTCTAGGTGTAAAGGAATTAAAACACATTTTTAGTTACACTTTACAGGGCAAGAGGGATTTTTGGGAACATGGTCAGCGGTCAAGCGAAGTTTGTGTCACTTATGTCACTGCTCAAATAATATATTGAGTATCTCTGCCCCGTGCTTGTATCAACTTACAGTTGATACAAGACATAGAGTTCGGCAGATAAGAACTAAACTAGGGATATTTTTTCCAAACATTATATGCATAATATTCTTGTAAAAGAGAATCAATGTTCTTGTAGAAAAATTAAGTTTGTCTCTAGGTGAAAAGCTGGACATCATCCCAGATCAGTACAACTACTTTCTGGAACAACACTAACAGAAACTTGTCTTTATATATGTTGCCCCTCAAGCTACTTGGAAAATGCTACATGATTTCTAGGGAAAAAAAATAAATAACTAATTTTTTTCCAGTTACACTCTCAGTTAATTTTAGTTAACTGAGGCATGAAAAAGATAATTCTGAAAATACAAACATTTATGAATCTGGTTTTTGTAATAGTATTTTGAAAGGAATTTCAATAATCAGAATAGCTTTACAAAGATGATAATCTGGATGGTGGCAGCTGATTTCCAGCTTTTCTAATTTTGTTGAGACAATAGGAAATACAAAATATCTCTGGACTCATTGACTCTGTTTATCTTAGTAATTTCTACAGCATGATGACTGCCAACCTGTGGAGTAAACCGCTAGCTGCTGAGGTCATGATGTCTACCTGACATCAGTTCTGAGGGTTTTAGCTCAAGCTGAGTATGGCCTCTGGACTAAGTTCCTCACAACAACTGGAGTTCATTGTGCGCATGCATTCTTGGAAGACATCTGGTGAATTTTCATGCAAAAGTATTTCAATTATGCACTTGAAGAACACTCCACAATGCAAAACAATACATGATATGTGGAAACGACTGGATAATATATTTAGAAGATAAAATCTAACACTTCCATGTTACTTTGCAGATTATTGCATACATTGCCCTCATTCTCCCTACTTGTTGCAAATTAAATTTTAGCAACTAATTCTCAAGAATGGGGCATAATACTCTTCTTGATTTTTCTGGATTAAAGAAAAACACCTCAAGTGTACTTCTTTAAGTGACAAGAGTTAATTCAGACCCAAACTATAGTCTTAACAGGCTAAGAATAATTCATCCAGTAACAATTCCAGGAGTTTTCTAATTATATAATTTCAATCATAATTTATTCTCTTTCTCATTGTCCTAATGTCAATGGTATCAGTCTTTTTCAGGAAGAAGGTGGGGATGCAAAAGGTAATTTTTATGTGTTTTTAGAACTGCAAGCTCTCTGTATGAGTGCAATGCTGAAGATGCATCTTCCTCCTGTTTCTGGGATTACTTTTGTATATTTGCCAACACTATGTTTCCCAGCTCTTTCTTCAATGGTTCTCCATTCCACGCTGTATCCAAATCTATTGTACTTGATTTTACTTGTGAAGGAGATTTATTCTTTGTTTTCTTTCCTACATTTAAAATTGGTCATATGCAGACTCAAAGGTTACTTTCCTTTAAGAAAACAGTAATTAACCACTTATGACTTGTGACTCTAGACCTGCAGTTTCCGCTTGGATTTCCAAGGCCTTTACTTGCATCCTGTGCTTGTACTTTTGGGGTCTTTGTTACCATCCCCTTTATCTCCAACAGCGCTCAACATGTGGTTCCTCAGTGAACAGTTTCAGTATAAAAAAGTTTATGAAAATTTTGTTTTAATTTAGTGTAAATTGACAGTTCCTAGATTGTGGATTTATTTAATATTTCTTTTCCAAATTAATTCTTAGTTATTGTAGATGAACACCAGAGAACGGATTTTGCCTTGAGATAAACTGGCATTATTTCATTGACTGTAATTTAACTCAGAATCTTACTGTGTATTTGGCAAATAGTGTCTGATAGATAAAGTTTCAATCTCATCTAAGAATGTCTTAGCCTGCACATCTTTAAAAACCCAGCAAAAGCAATGCAAAACTGAGGAAATTAAAAATTATAATCAAAGCAAAAATAAAAAAAAAAAACCAAAAAAGCAGCACTTCCTCTCTTTTTTGAGACCATAGCTACTGCCCAAAATTTGTACAGTCCAGAAATTCTGCAGTTCCCTTGAAGCATCAGGGTTTTAGTATTTCTACCTCTTACCTAAAATAAAGACAGGCACTGAACTCTCAGACTATTATGAGTTTAAGTATCTAAAGAATTTATGTCCTTTCTGTGAAACTTTTCATTGCACACATCCTAACAATCTAGCCTAACTAGCTTCATGTAAAGTCCAAAGAAAAGCAAGAAGAAAATGTCTCAAAGCATATGTTAAAAATGAAAAAAAAAATAAATAAAAAACCCTCTATAAGGG
>NW_010394832.1:4995-6090 GCF_000710305.1 Buceros rhinoceros silvestris
GAAAGAGTGACCATGATTTTTCAAGGTGCACTGACTCAGATATCTTTCTACTGATGTATAGTGACATTCTCCTTAGTCTGACAGATGATGATCAGATTCTTTGCATATTTCCCTTTTGTTCGTGTATCTTTATGTTTGTAACTCACAATGTGTTACTGTTTCTTTACATCATCTTAGCTATCTAAATTTTCCCTATCCTACATGTAATCTTGCCTTGATAATAATTTCCCATTAACTCATGCTAATGTATGCATACGCATAACTTGAAGTTAGAGGGATTTAAAGTGTTACACTAATTATATGGGACTTGGATCCTAAATCTTGAACTATTCACATTTGTGCTTAGGTTATTTGCATACTGTGTCTATGTAAATGTCGTAGGTTTAGAGCAGCACAGTGTAACATTAAAAATTCTTATGACTTTTTTTTTTTGAAGTAAGGTGACTTCTTTCTTCAAATATAAAAATACATAATTAATATAATTATTATTCTTGCTTAAATGTCTGAAGGTATTAATGTAATTTAGTCTTAATAATTTGGGCTCAGTAGACTTATACAATTGCCTTATTCATAGCTTATGCCCCACAAAAATAATCAAGATTGGGTTGTTTGTCACTTGCTCATGGCGGTAAGATTCAACATGAAGTAGACTAGAAGAGTTAAATATGACACTACACTTTCAAAGACATTACAGAAATTTAAACACAGGCTTCCTCATGGTCTAGGAATTGTAAGATTGTGAATCTAATTTATTTTTTGATTGCTGCATAGGATGACTGATAATTAAGATAGTCCACGAGTCTTGGCCATGTGGCTGTGATTTAAAGTTTATAATAAAAGTAAACTTGCACTAAATGAGGAAAGGGCTTTTCAGGATGCAAAGGAGGTGTGTGTTTAAACTACTCTGTGAAGCTGCAAGCAACAACTGCTATTAGCAACCCCTCTTTGACAGAACTTTTCATATCTCCTTGAGGACCCCTTGCCTTGTAGAGGGAACAGAAAATAAATACATGTCGACAGTATTGAAGTAAAGAAAATTCAAGGTATGAAGCTTTCTTAAATACAAAAGGAGCACACAAACAAATAAAGAGCTAT
>NW_010394833.1:0-18664 GCF_000710305.1 Buceros rhinoceros silvestris
TGTTGTTTCACCTCGGCCAAACCGGTGACAGCAACCTAGATACCTAAATTGATATTTCAGCCTGTACATCATAATCCGTATCTACAGTCAATCATAATACAAGCAATTATTCTTTATTTATTTCACATGGAGGAGAAAAACCTCTAAAAGATAACTATCAGAAGAATATAACTTCTTTCTGTGCAGTGTTTATGCTACCGATACAGCACTGAGAAAGAAAATCTCTTAAGAAACATCTATTCTCTGTTCTCAGTAGGGCCTCAGCTTACAATGTGTAATATAGCACCTCAGAAGATTTTATATTATGCATAAAAATATTTGAGGACTAAAGGCTGAATATTGGAAATATCTAACTTCAGTAGTGCAGTCTTGAGGAATAAAGTGGCCTCACATAGTGAGGGTATCTATAATACATTATGAAGCTAGCTAGAAAGGTCATTGAAAGCAATAATTTATAATCCAGAAATGTCTATAAATACTACAATTTAAATATTTAAAATGTATTAAATAAACCTTTTTTAAGGTTGAGTTTTGAATGTTTTAAACATTCTTCCACTCGTGTCAAAAGCTAGCTGTGCATTTTCTTTTCATTTCTTGGTGCATATGGTTGATATGTCCTTCTAAAATTTCTGTGATTCTAAAAAGAATAGCAAGTCCTTGAATGAATATTGGCATGGAAGTTTGATAGGAGTTCAGGTCTCTATAGAAAGATTTGCAGTATTCTACTAATCATCTACATCCATCATCTGAAGACATGTGTCTCCTCAGATACCACCAGTATTCAGATATTAGCATATATTAAAACCTTTAAATTTATACTATTGCTTTTCAATGTTTACCGAGTAAGGTTTATTTCTGTATGTTCATCATCACAAGATCTACCACCTCCTTCTCCCCATCCTCTCCTCTGCCCCTCCCCTCCCCAGGTCAGTGGGCATCTTCTATTACATATTCATTAGCTCATATAATTTTGTGAACATAACTTAATCTCACTTAACTGTGTTCCTTTACATTTTCAAATGACTTTGCTTTTGAAGTTTACCTTTGTGATTCTTATTATATTAATCTGCTACCAATGTTGGTATAGCTGCTGGAGAAATATTTTCCCTCTTTGACTTTGAAGACTGCTCTTCCAAGACATTAAAAAAACCAACCAAACAAACAAAACCTTACTTCTACATCCTTTCCAACTTGAATCTAAGATGCTACATTTCAGCTATAACCCAGAAGAAACTGTGAAGAAGCCCTTCAGTTTGAACTAATTATTATATAAGCATTAAATTGTTTCATATCTTTTGAGATAGAAAACCTATCAAAATTTTCTCAAACAAGAAGTGTGCTATGGATTCTTTGCATTTTGTTCTGCTTTACCTCTCTCAAAGTAGCAATGGGAAAATTCATTTTTGATTGATCTGCACATGAAAAAACATTGTGTTCAATCCAGATACAATTCTCTCAAAAGTAGCCAGGAGAGCAACTCCAGTCAACAGTTCATGTTATATGCCCTTTAAAGCTCACTGTGGTGTAAAAGAAAGAGCAGGATGCAAGTCTGTGAAGAAAAGTATCGTTCATTCAACTTTGTCTTAGTATTCTTTATACTCCAGCCTCATTCCCCACACCTGAAATATTAATGTGCAAAATCACACATGACTGATACTTCCAGAATATGAAGTATGCTTTGAAACTTTGGTCAGACAAAGCCTTGACAATTTCAGAACCATTTTAAAAAGCTGTTTGAATATCATCCAGTATGTCATTACATCTTTTTGGCTTGCCTTTCAACAGAAAATACTGTAGTAGTGAGAAGTACCCCAGAAATATTATTCAGTCTTACCTTGCTCTATAATATTTTTTTTCACGTCACCTTTTCAGCCATATTATAAAGTGGCATTTGGTAGATTTTTTTCCCCCTTTGGTTTTGATCCTTAATAGATTTTTTTTATCCCTCTTTTCAACATTTCGTTTTAGAGGAATACAGATATGGGCCTCAGTAGATGATTTCTGTTACCTTGTTTTCCAAACTGCAATAAAGAATTGACAACAATATTACAACAATGTGTGGAACTTTTAATTCAGAATCCAGAAGGGATTTTAGGATATTTAGGCCCAGGTAGAAGAATCGAATATCAGTCTTTCTAAAAGTATTCCTTCAACTGTCCCAAAAGTTGAGTCTTCCTTTGGTACAGAAAAGCATATTAAAATCCTCAAAAGTCTCTGAAAATCAATTGAACAGGTAAAACAAGTAAAACCATGTCCAGAGATTGTGTTAGCATTGAGGTAGAACTGGGATGTGAGAAAACAATATTTTTTTTTTCTTGCACATGAACATTATTTTGTGCTGTTCTGTTGATGATCTTACCAAAACCATGATGTAATGATATATGACACTGCTGACATAATACAACTTGACATAGCACAAATATCTTGAATTTGGGTCTGTGTATACTTCCATAAAACTAATCTGAACTCTTTTAGTGGAGTTATAGATAGGCCAACAACACACTGTTACGATTTATTTCCTATTCACATACTTTCTTACAGAGAAATATGGACTGAAAAATCTAAAATACAGATGCACAGAAAAACTTTTGAGCAGGTAAACTTCAAAGGGTTTATTCACTCAGATTATTGGCAAAGAGCTCACTCCAGCAATATTTTACACTCTGCTAGAATGCAATAAATTGGTACAGCAGAAAAATTATGTGGAATAAGAATTTAGTTTAGACATATGCGTATGATTATCTAACTAGGCCACTGGCTACTATCAAGAGAATGTTAGGTATGTCAGTTTCCAGTTATCTTCTATCTGTAGATGACTGAATTGATCTCTACATTTGTCTTGACAGTCATGGGAACCTAGAAACCTAGGGGTCTTACCTTGGATGGTGATGAAAAAGATTTATTCTGTCCAATGGTTTATTATAATCTGTAACGAAAAATAAAAATCTAGAAGTCTAAATTTGGAGCGCAGAAATTAATTCCTGACAAATAGACAAGCTGATGCCAACGAAGGAGTTTAGGTTTTTCCTAAACAAACAGTTTACTTTCTTTCTGTAGCAGCACTTCAGCCTTTATCTTTCCCATTTTTACACTGAGTGAAGTATTTGCAATGCAGAAAGTGGAGTGGCCATTTCCGTTAGTTGCTGAAACAGTAAGCATTCTAACCCTCTGATGAGTTTGTTCCATCCCAGTTATAGGGTAAGTTATCAAAATTCTCCACCTGTTTGTTACAGTACAACTTCTGAGTTTATGTGTGATTAATTTCTTATTAGTCAAATCTAAGTCTTACTCAACCAAAAAAAGAATTAATCTTCAATTAAAAGTTTGATTACAGTAATATGAAAAATTACATTTCAAACTATAGACAATAGAAGTTCTACACACATGCTTCTTTAGTATTTACACCTTCCAATGGTGTTACACTCCTACTTTCAGTGCCCTTCTGTCTCCTGAGTTTGACAAGGCAAAGTACACTAAAAAAAAAAAAGAAATAAAATAATTACATTGAGCCATTGGTATGCTTTCCCAGCAGACTAAGGATTGCCGTGACAATATTTTCTTCCTCTTAAATCTTAGGTCACCTTGTGGTGATTTTTATATTCTTGCTCATTCACTCTACACCTTGTTCTTTGTTCACTGTTCTGTAATTCCATTTTACATCCTAATTTACTAAGTACCAGGTGTTTTATGTGTATTCAAAAGTTGGGTTTTATTCCCTTTACATCCCTAATACTGACTTTGCACAGCTGCCAAGGTTATACTGCTTTGGTGACCAGCAATTGACTGATAATTTCTCACAGCCTTGAGGCCTATTGTTCGCTGTTTGTGCTTTCAAGGCTCTTGCGGTCCTCTCAGGTTTTGTTACACTGCATTCTTACCCACGAGTTCTAGATGGCTCATTTAATGCAGGAGAACTTTTTGTTATTAAAATTAAACAGTAGTTTGTGTGTGTGTGCCCATGTATGTGTGTATGTGTTGTATGTGGTACATGTGTGTATTGTATCTATGTGGCACTGTTTTTGGCTGGTTTTGTTAATTTTTCCTTAGAGCAGCTCATTTTGCTTCACGTATTAAACTGCCTTCATCTCAACCCATGTGTTTTCTGACTTTTATCCTTCTGATTCTCTCCTCCATCCCACTGTAGGGGAGGGAGTGAATGGGGCTGAGCTGCCTGCCGTACACATACTCACCACAGTACGTGCTGGTAAGCATTACATTGCACAAATCTAGGTATAACCAAACCAGATTGGGTCATAGCGACCCTGTTGTTTGACAGTTTCTGTAACTAAAACTAAAACAGGTCAACAACAGTCTAAGAAAATCTCGAAAAATCTTGAGGTCTATTTTGTTAGGTAAGCACAGATGTTGGTCTGTTAAAAAAAAAACAGTGAATCCATATTCACTAGGATACAGTCAGGTGTCCCCTAACACATTTCTTCAAAATTTGTTGCAACATGAGGAACTTGAATCACTTGCTAAACCTTAAGTTATAGACAGAGTAATAATAAAAGAGATCTCAGCCCATTCCAGTGATAAGGACAATGTGATTTATTGCCAAGTTAAATGAGAGTCATACATCGATGTATCTTATATATGAGATTAAAACCTTCATGCTGACAATCTTAAATGACAAGTTGTCCGCATGTAAGATGAGGAAGACTCCTGCGCCTTGCATAGTGCTGATTTAGCCTTCCTTTTCTTTCTTGTGTTCATCTTGAGCAGTTAGCACTGATGACTGCAGTGCATAATGGTCACCAGCAGCTGAGGCCGAAGTGGCAAGACTTGAGAGTAATTTGAAGGGGGAATCTGGAATCAGTTGGGCTCCTTCTTTCATCCTGATTGTCCTTAGCCATCGATGGTGGTTTACGTTTGTCATGCCCCTCCCCAAAATAAAGGGTGGTGATCGCATACACACCTGACATATTAGATGTTTTTATGGAGAGCAGGACTTGTTCTAGTTTCACCAGGCATCCAGTCAGTTCTGCTTCCATCAGTCACCTCTCCTGACTCTTCTACACCCTTCTCGCTGATCTGATAGATCTTACTAGTTGCACTTTTTCCTGTATTCCTGTTTGTAGCACTTTATCACAAGTCTCTATTTGCCCCTTCGTGACCACATGGTTACATATTATAGTTCTCTCTTTGCTTAACTCCCTCATAAAATATTAATACATTCTTTCAGGATAATTGTTATTACCAGTGCTACAGTGTTATAAAATGTTTATGCACTATTTCCATTACATTATATCAGTATGCCTATGCCTGGGTTTAAGACAAATATTTTAATATATCACTTAATGGTTGTAACTTACTCTATGGTTGCAACAGCACTCTGCTTTGGCT
Source organism: Buceros rhinoceros silvestris (assembly GCF_000710305.1). Taxonomy (NCBI): domain Eukaryota; kingdom Metazoa; phylum Chordata; class Aves; order Bucerotiformes; family Bucerotidae; genus Buceros; species Buceros rhinoceros. The sequence continues at coordinate 5,344 of NW_010394833.1, forward strand.
ACTTTGCATAAGTTTCATAAATCAATAAATAATAACTGTTCCAGAAAAGAACTTCATCCATAAAAAGAAGTGAAAATTTATGATGTCATTTAAAACAATGCCTAACAGGAAGGGGAAAGGATTTCTGTGATCAGAAAATAGTCAGCAAGTGTAAGTAAGTGGTAAATATAGCAAAAAAATCAATCACTACAGTACAGAGAGGAACAAAATTTCACTAAGAAGCAAAAAGTTAATCATCAACAAAATATAAAAACACTTCTGTGTTTTTAAAAGTCCCTTTTAAAGATCTATAATTTCTGATCAGTAGAGTCAAATTAATCTCTGAAACTATCATGGGCTGCACAGGAAATAATATTTATGACACTTTATAAGTTGATTTCTTTACTTTTCAGCACTGTTAATTTTTTTTTTTCTTTTTCAGTTCTCAGTCTCTGTATAATTTTATGTGATGACAGTATTGGTACAACAATAATGCTATAGTGTATTGACTATATCTTCATTCAGTGCTAACTGAAATTGTCACACTTACTGAAGTAGTTTTCACATTCAGAACTATAACAATGTATTACAATTTTTATATTTGCAATTAAATAAGAAATTAAAATATTCATATTTCAAATACAGATAATACTGACTGCCAACACATTGCATCTCCTTAATCCAGTGAACAATATTGACCAGTGAATGATTTAACCAAGAAAATGTGTGTAAGCACTTAGTTTAGTTTTACTGTACAAAGATCATTTCATCTTGCATAAAAGCTTTGATTACACTTCTATGTATTTTCCTTTAATTCAATATATGACAAAGTTTCTGCTACAGTAAGATCTAGCTTAGTAAATTAATCTTCTATTTTTTCTTTTTACTTTATACAGTCCTCTGCCTAAATTGTGAAATTATGCTCAGGAATAAATCCTCTGTATAATAATTTGTGTGGTCTATCATAAACTATCTTTTATAATTTACAGCCTGTTAACATTCTGTTAGGAAATGACACTGAGAAAAGCTGCTCTCTAACAGGAGAGATGATCTTATGAAGTCAAAACAAGCTCTGTTACGATGTATCGGGACATTATTTTAAGAGTCCATCTGGTTGCTTTTCTAAACAAGCCTCTTAATGCACACTGTTATTTAATGATGATACTGGTTTTTAAGACCTTATTTTGTATTTTGCGTTAATTTCTCACTTTCTGAGCAGCTAAGACCATGACGTTTGATGGTTTTTTAGTACAAAGCAACTTTTGTTTGTGTTTTGTTTGTTTTTACAACTTCAGTGCACCAGTGGAGCCAGAAAACACTTTTTTCAGTGCTCTTACATGTTTATTGCAACATACTTGAAGGACAAAGGAATTCTTTAACCAGTAGTAGAACCAAAACCACTTCAAGTGTAACAATTATCTAAAATAAACATTTTATTAGTAAATTGACTGGTCTAATTACAGATCTATATTTCTGTATTATCTCTGTATTTTTCTATTACCTCTTATGTCTGCTCAAATAAATATTTAATTATTTACAGGAAGTGCAAAAACTCCCAAAAGAAGTAGTTACACCACTGTGACCAGTGAATAGCCAGTTTTCAGGAAAGTAAAAGACAATTTTTGAATCTTTTCTTCTGTTATCCATACTCAACTCATCTCCCACTATTAAGTATTACTTCATAGGAAAAAAGAAATAGAGATCTTTCTTTTTCTATTATAGCTTGAGACCCTAACGTGACCCATAGGCAGTCTAGAGTGATTATAGATAAGTCATGAATTTTACTAAGCTTTCCATGCTGTCAGGAATGGGCAGACTTAATAGCCAAAAATGTAGGTGTCTGAGAATTTCCGCAGACAGATCCCTTGACACCACAAGGCAATGTGCTGGGGGTTTACAATAGCTGTGGGGCAACTACCTAGTGATATCTAGCAATATTTCTCACTCAAAGTGCAGTCTGAAACTGTAAAAAAAAAAAAAATCTTTCTTCAATTATTTCACACAAAATTCTCTCACCGTATTTGAAATATTTCAAAATCATCATAATTTTCGTGATTGCAATGACACACAGTTGACAGTGTAGTTGTCACTATAATTGCTAAAGCATATATATTCAGATTCTCTGCTACTATGATCTGCCATAACATTTTAAGTCAAAGAAGCTTAGTGCATTAGAGTTAGCAGATATATGACCTAGACCAAAATATATTTATATTTAAATCATCATCAAAATACTCACTGAAAGACATGGAAACAGTTTTTTAGCTCCAAACAGCTGAATACTGAATCCATACCAGATGTAAGCCATAAGTATGGAGACACTTGAATGTTTCAGTAGCTACATGGAATAAGGAAATTATATTGAATGCAAAATAAAAATGAAAGCAACTACAGTAACTAAGATGGAAGCATATCAGTCATTGTCATTGTGCCTGTTAATCTCTAGTGAGTAACTGGAAGGAGTACACTTAGCATTGTTTTGTGTTTAATGATGGTGGTAATAGTTTTTTGTTCTTTTCTTAATGTTGTTTGGTGTTCAATTGTATCAGCGACAAAATTAATTATTTCAATAGAAAATTATTTCCTCATATCCTACCATAAAACACAATACTGATTGTTTCTTAGAAACTGGCATTATTTTCCAGATGATTGCTATATTAATCCTCACAGGTACCAGTGAAATATTTTTCTCTATATTTTCTCCCATGAAAAGTAACAGCCTCAGCGAACACTCTTCATGTGCAAGAAATGAGGAGATCAAGGAGGAGAGAGCCTGTTGCAGCTCTTTTTAAAATGTACTTTCATTTTTTTGTTCAAATTGGTGGGACATCTATCTTAAGATAAACTAGAGCAGAAGTGGGAAAAGACACTGGCTCCATCTTTTATATTACCTTTCAGTACTCAAGGATCTTGCAGGTTAAAGAGACTAGCTGCTAAACAGAGCCTGTCTTGTATAAATGCTTTAGTCCATGCACAGAAAGGTGATTGCATAATGACAAATGTTAGTTTGCTCTTCACATTTCTTTTCATTCCCAGACCTTCATATAAAGGTGATAAATATATATATCTCACAGATTTCTATGCCAGCATTAGTACTGTCACTAGTATTGTTTATTCTGCCTCAGGATAATTTTCACTTTTTGGAACTTGAAACTACAGGTTGGGGTGGTTTTGTAAGTGTTTTGTGGAAAACTAAAACTGAGAGGAAAACGAAACATTTGTATTGGGTTTACATTACAAGGTTTTGGTAGTAGGGAGGCTGCTGGGGTAGCTTCTGTGAGAAGCTGCTAGAAGCTTCCTCTATGACAGAGACAATGCCAGCCGGCTTCAAGACCAATCTGCTACTGGCTAAGGCTGAGCCAATCAGCAATGGTGCTAGTGCCTTTGTGGTAACATATCTGTTGTGCAGCAGTATCTGGGAGAGAAGAGTGAGAAAAATAAGAGAGAAATTACCCTCTGGACACCAAGGTCAGTGAAGAAGGAGGGGCAGCAGGTGCCCCTGGCAGCAGAGCAGTTCCCCTGTGAAGACCATGGTGAAGCAGGTTGACCCCCTGCAGCCTGTGGAGGTTCATGGTGGAACAGATCTCTGCAGCCTGTGGAGGACAGGATGCCAGAGTAGGCAGATGTGACCTGAAGGAGGCTGAGGGCTGTAGAGACCCCATGGTAGGAGCCATGGCCAATGGAGAGAAGTTCATGTAGAAACAAGTTTTCTTGGAAGACTTGTGACACCATAAAGGATTCATGCTGGTGCAGTCTGTTCCTGAAGGACTGTACCCTGTACATGCTGGTGCAGTTATTGAAGAACTACAGCCCATGGGAAGGACCTACGTTGAAGAAGTTTGTAAAGGACAATGTCCCATGGGTGGAACTTCACACTGGATCAGGGGAAGCATGTGAGGAGGAAGGAGCAGCAGAGACAAAGCATTTTGACCTGACCACAACCGCCATTTCCCATCCCACTGCACTGCTTGGTAGGAGGAGGCAGGAGAATTGGGAGTGAACTGGAGCCTAGGAAGAACAGAGTGGTGTGGAAAAACTGTGTTTTAGATTTGTTCTTACACTTCTCATTATCTTACTCTGTTTAATTTACAATAAATTAATTTAACCTAGCTGAGTCTGTTTTGTCTGTGACAGTAATTGATAAGATCTCCTTGCCCATATCTTGATCCCATGAGATTTCTTGTTATATTTTTCTCCCCCTGTCCAGTTTATAAGGGGGAGTAATAAATCAGCTTGGTGGGGACAGGTCAGTTAAACCCACCATAACACTGAAAAAATTCTTTGAAGTGGTTTGAAATTATAGATTACCTTTTTTGATCTGTTACACATAATTTTCATTGAAACATCACCATTTCTTTTGAAGTCTTCACTTCTGGGAAGGAAAATTGTAATCTGCATTATTATACAATGTCTCATGATGTGCAATAATTGTGTCTACTTCACATTTTACTGTTTTATTAATTGCTTAATGACATTGTTTCATCAGTTGTTTCACTCTCATACCTGCACAAAAGTAAATATAGTTATTGGTCTATATCATTCAGGAATTCTCATAGTTTACTCAAAGTTCTGTTTATTCTGTGGGCAAATAATAAGATATAATAAAAATATCCTTTTTAGCTATACCTTTCATTGCTTGTATATAACGATACAAAAAAAAATTGTGAGGAGTAATTTTATCATACTGAGCGGTTTTATGCTGATGAATCTTAAATAATATTGTAAGCAGAAAAGACAGAATAATGTTTAAATTGTTGTATAGCTTACACTTGTCAACCACCAAAGTAAAATTAATGAGAGCATTCGTTGTTCTGCTGCTGAAAATACTGCAAGTAAAATACTTCATATGCAGCAGAGGGCTTAAGTGTTTATGAACCACATCTGATTTGCTTTTCTCAGGATGTTTCCTATCTCTTTCACAGTCTGTGCACAGTCTGTTCAAAGTGCAGTTTTTTACTTTAAGGAGAAGGTTCAGCTCAGATTTAAAGGTGGGTTTTCACTGTCTAAACACAGACATCTGTTTTCATTTGAGATGACAGATGTTATCTGAAACAAAGCTTGCAGATACCAAATAAAGCCTACTAGATGTACCAAGCGCATTTACAGCAGGGCTTGAAGCCCAGACAGGTTACTCAGGAGTATCTAAACCCACAGCAGATATTTCTGTACGAGCAACTGAAATGAGTGCTGAATATCCTCTACATGATTAAAAGTAATTTATGAGATTCCCAGTCTAACGCCTCACTCTGGATTTTATGTTTTTTAATACTAGTAATAGTAATAGTAATATTTTTAAAGCAATTCTAAGTAATATGGAAATAGAAGAATATACATAAAAGACCCAAGAAAAGATGAATACGAAAAACATCTCTTTAGATCTTTTTTTAAGTAGAAAATAAGACAGGGCATGGTCAAAATTGTTACTGAAAAAAATCATATTATAGGCAGCTTGTCTATAACAAGGTTATACATTGTTTGGTCTGATAGAAATATATGCTGTTCTTCATGATATGATTCTTTTGAAAAATCAATAGGACCTTGATATCTTCAGCTGTTCTAAAAGGTGCTAATTATGCTAGCAATTTAAAAAGACCTGTTTTGATGCATTAAAAGAGAGACAGATATTAAAAATTAGAATAAAAGGACCCTGATAGGTCTAAGTAGAGCTTCACCAATCAGCCAGTTCCATTTTTTTCACCGATGTTTTTTCCAATCAATCTATTTCTAATTGTTCTTTGTAACTATGTTACTGAAAACAATGAAATAATTTAAGGTTGAATTTGTCTTTTAAAGGTTTCTGAGTCTGTCTACAGACCCTTCCATTTGTTAGAATCAAAAAGACAAAAATGGTGGGAAAATTATATAATCATAGAATTACAGATTTTTTTAGGTTGAAAAAGACCTTTAAGATCATAAAGTCCAATTGTTAACCTAGTACTGCCAAGTCACTACTAAACCACGACCTTCAGCACCACATTTATACATCTCTTAAAAACCTGTGCGGTGGTGACCCAAGCAATTCCCTGAGCAGCCTGTTCCAATGTTTGACAAGACTTTTGGTGAAGAAATTTTTCCCAATGTCCAATCTAAACCTCCTCTGGCACAACCTGAGGCCATTTTTGCTTGTTACTTGGGAGAAGAGACCAATTCCCAGTTCACTACACCCTCCTTTCAGGCAGTTGCAGAGAGTGATAAGGTCTTCCTTCAGCCTTCTTTTCTCCAGGCTAAACAAACCCAGTTCCCTCAGCTGCTCCTCATAGGACCTGTTCTGTAGAAACTTCACCAGCTTTGTAGCTCTTCTTTGGACACACTCCATCACCTCGATGTCTTTCTTGTAGTGAGAAGCCCAAGAAAAAGAGAAAAAGGGTCCCAAGTCAAAGACAGAATGTAGTCACATGTAAAGGATCATTGGGAAAATGTTTTTGAACACTTTTATAAATACAGTTTTTAGTACTCTTTTATGAAACAAGTGTAAGAGCAAAGAAACTGTCTTATTCCCTCTTGAATTTTCTTCTTTATTCCTTGTGTAAACTTTAGAATGACAGTTTAATATATTTTTTCTTATTATGAGTTGTCAAGATTGTAAAAATTTCCAGAGTTAGAACGATGCATGGTTTATTTTCATTTTTTCCCTCTCTTTTATTCTTTAATTATTTTTCAGTAAAAAAAGTAAAAAAGAGCAAAAAAGACAATGAAATTCAACATCAGAATAAATGGAAATACATTAAGCCATGATGTCAATATTGTTTGTAGGATAGCTTTTCTTTACAGCCATAAAAAAAAGCAGAAAATAGCCAAGTGAATGTGTATTCTTTATGCGGAAACATATGGCTTGATTATCATTTGCTATTAATCTTTGTGAGTGACGGGCACTTTAATTTAGTGAAAATGCTATGAAGAAATTATTAGATACTTCACTGTGTAGAACAACAGGCTAGAACTGCCAGTGATTCACCATGGGCGAAGTTTAGTCTAGTATAGAGAGCCAAAACGCTTTCACCAGTGTCATTCAAGCTCCACTTCTTTCACATTCTAAGGGTTTTATCGGAGCTTAAATGGAGCATGGGTTTTGTTTTGCATTTCTGAACAGGATTGCACTCCACCTAACACCATCCAATGCAAAGTTTTGTATGGTGCTCATCACTGCTGCACCTGAGTAACAACGCTTTAAAGGCAGGAGTAACATCTGTGCTGTGCAAGTTCTGTCATTTTCTTCACAGATATGTTTGCAATGCAGTTGTTTGAAGCTATTATTTTCAGAAGTTTATGGGCAGATATGAACTTCGTCATCTGCTTATTGCTGCATGTAATGGAGATGAAATGTAAATTGCAAAGACAAAGTCAAAGAAAACAACCTTGAACACATTGCAGAAAGTAGTGTTATTTGGGATGTTTCACAATTTCTCTGTGAAAACTCTTTCCAAACAAATATCACATGTAGTAAAAACCAGTTCCTGGAAAGCTAGAACAAAACACGCTGAGCTCTTAGCTTTTCATTTTCTAAGTGCCTTTTTTCAGAACCTGGAACAAATACTGTGCTCAGCACTTTGCTGAACTCAAAGAAAATAGCACCTCCTCTCATAACAGTAACAAGTCCTCTGTTTATTCAGAACACATTCTCTACCTCTCCTTTCACCATCTGATAACGGTCCCTGTCACCTTATCTGCAAAGCAGGACACTGTCACCTTCTCTTGACACCTCTCATCTTCAGATAATTCTTACCGCTGATCTACTTGCAACTCTGGATCTCAAAATCAGCCTGACCTTGTTAAAATACAGACAACATTCAGAACCGGGCTCTTGGTGATAAAGATCCACAAGTCAATGACAGAACTGGAGGTACATGTACTGATGTGGTTTTGTTCTGCACTGGCAAGATGAAATCACTCTAATCAAGAAAGGCACATGGAGATCAAACCCAAACTTGCAAGGCAAGGAGGGGACTATGAATAATCTGGTAATCCAGAAGAAATTTTTGCAGAGAAAAAGCACAGAATAAAGTGCAGCAACACTTCAAGATTGCACCAAGAAAAAACACCTCCTACAGAACAGCAAGGGATATCTAGAGCATATCAGCATTTTGCTAGTAATAGATGAAATTAACTGAAATTCATCAGCAAGAAAAACTGTGAGAGATTCAATAAATGAAAGCTTCCCTCTCAGAAAGCTTTATCAGCTAGGGAGAACAACCGACACGAGTCCAAGCATATCTGGGGTTGAATTTCCCATTAAGTGCTCTCTTTTCCTTCTATTCACATCAAAACATTAATTCATTTCAATAGGGACAGTGCTTGAAAGGGGCTCTTGAGGGTATCTGCGGAAGGACTTCAGTTGTTCTAGCTATTTGAAAAAAGTTTAGGACTACTCGAGTTTCTCACATTTGAAAGAGAAATACTAGAATACAGATGCTGTAGCTACAAAGATGAACATAGAGAAAGAACTAGTTCTCATTTTGTAGCTTAGTGAAAGAAAACTGACCAAAATAACATTACTGTTACTATTAACAGGATAGGTGTTTTACACTACTCTGACATTTTCTCTTTAGATCTTAAGTATGAAGCTACAAAGGTTCAGATCTCTATCATTTTACAGAACCTGACACAGAAAACTACACAGAAACCATGTTAATGGGATTATCTATCTAAATTCAAGAGTATGGTTACAAGATTAGTAACATTATGCTGCACAAGATTTAGAACATGGACTCTTGAATCTGGTTCAGATGTCAAGAATTATCTCACTTTTAAAAAAACCTGAGAAAACATGAAGTATTTTTATACCCTCTTTTTGAACATATTATAATATATGCTGTGACTGGTTTGGAGATATGTCTGTACCAGACTAGGAGCTAGAAGCAAGTGCTGCCTGGCCATCTGATTGCTGCCTGTCTGAGATAAAGCTCTTTTTTTTACTGGGTGTGTTGAAAACATTGTCTTTCAGCTACCAGTGTCACAAAACATGTAGGAATTCATATCTCCTAGACTTGCAGCTTTCTTGTGAAATTTGTCTGCAAGTGGCTGATGGACTCACATGTCATAGTGACAGAAGGACAGGCTGATGGATAGTGTAATTTTATAAACCCTTTTTCCTTGCAAACACACATCACACCTAAACAAACAAAAAATGCCCAAAACATAGGCCCACAAAAAGGGGAAAACCCAAATAATAACCACCAGAAGAACAACTATTCAAAGTCATAGAGGACAAGTGCAAGAGAAGAGAGAAAGAGAGAGAGAGAAAGAGAGAGAGAGAGAGAGAGAGGAATTAAATCATCTATTCTCCTAGATGTCTGGTAAATTGACGTAAATGTTAAAACATACATGACATTTTATTTTCTTGTTTGGTTCAATTTACACAGCACCTGATGTGAAAACATTTGTTTAAACAGATTTAGTAGAAAAAGGGAATAAATATCTAAAAGAAGTCTTCTCAGCAGCAGAATATCATTTGATCCAAACCCCACTGTTTTCAATGGAAATTTTTACAGTTCACTCACTAGACTTTTGACACATATCCGCATTTCACATAAGAAACACAGAAAAAAATACCCAACAACAGTAAGTATGTATTAGAATATTACAAATTCCTTCATACAAATTCTTTTCTTTATGGTTGAATCTTTCAAGAGAAATAGATTACTGATACAGAACACAGAAACTTAATCTTTTTTATCTAATAGAATTATGAGATTCAAATTGTCTGAAAACGTACATTTTGAATTCACTATGTAGTGATAAAGCAAGTCTGTTTGTAAGTTGTTTTTTTTTCTAGAGGTTTACTCTATACTAGAAAATAAAATTAACTGCTAACTGTTAACAAAATAGTCTATCTAAACACGTGGAATCTAAATAGAATCTTTACAGATCAAGGTTGATCACACACTAGAAAGACAGTGAGGGAGATGATTGTTAGTTTTATTATTAAGTGTGTGGTTTTAGGGTGACATTTGATAACTAGAAAGCAGACATTTATTGGCATTTATCAAATTTACACACATCGAATTTTCTGGGTATTGGCCAGGTTTATTGTATATACAGTGGGAATTAAAGGAAAAAAAAACAAACAAAAGATGGTTTGTAAACATATTGCTGAAAGATTTTTCTCTGGTTTACTGTTTCTCAGTAAATAGAACTTCAGTAAAGGCAAAAGCCTTTCAGATATTCAGACACATTAGGGCAGCCAGGAACAAACACCATGTACGCACGTGTTGTATTGGATGTATATAGATGACTGGTCTGGAGATTGGGTTGAATCAAAAGTCATTGAAGATTCTCTGTCTGGAAATATAAATGTTTTGAATTAATATTTGTTCTTACAAAAATCAGGGTCTTTCCCTTAAAGCTTCATTCCTTTTTTTCTTTTAGGATTTCCTGATTTGTTTGGTACAGTTTTACTAAACTACCTATTAATAATGACAAATAGTCAGAATTCTTTCCTTATAGTAAGTGTATATAAGGTTTCCTAAAAATTTCCAAATATCTTCAAAGCAGGAGACAGACTCTAAACTCTTACCCTGAATGCTACAGAGGGAATCATTTAAGAAAGCACTTTTTTCTACCTGAGAAAGAAGTTTTCCCCGGATATCAAAGGTAATGCTTATTATCTGGTCTTTGTAGACCTTTGCATATATGTACCTGAAAATAAACCACGTACTCTAAAACACCAGTCCACATTAGAAAATTCATTAGAAGCCAAAACAGAGTGTGTGTGTTTGTGTTTGTGTGTGTGTACATAGGAGTGTAGATGCCTTTCATGGTTTAACCCCAGTAACCATTTTCTGCCTCCCCCACAGTGGTATGGGGAAGAGAATCGGAAGGGTGAAAGGGAAAAAACTCATGGGTTGAAATGAAGTCAACTTAATAAGTAAATCAAGAGCTGCATGCACAAGCAAAGCAAAATAAGGAATTTTCTCTCTACTTCCCATTTTCAGGCAGATGTTCAGCCGTTTCCAGGAAAGCAGGGCTCCGTCATGCATGACAGTTGCTTGGGAAGACAAATGCCATAACTCTGAACATTCCCCCTTCCTTCTTCTTCTTCTTTTTTTGAGGATTCTTGCTCAATGCGCGCATCTTCACAATAGAGCTAAACACGATCATTGCCTGGCACAACGTTCTGCTTATCTTTATTGCTGTATTACTAAGAGAATCCTAGACCCAAATGATAGCAAGGATAAGTAGCTATGAAATTTGTATCTGACTGTAAGCCTCAGTATTACAAACTAGGACATTTTTCTTGGTTAGTGGAACCCGTGCACTGAGAAGCCTATAGAATGTGTTCACTTATTCTGAATGTGCTCAAAGCCTCCGGATATGTTCAAATGAGTGAAGCTTTCCTACTTCATGGGAAGCATTGTTTCACCTGCACTATGAACACCATCAATAAGCTTTCTACCTCTGGGCATTGAGCCTAAAGATCAGAGAAGGAGGAAAAAAAATCCGATAAGATACTTATTTTGACCTTGGGTAACTGAAGCATAAAGGTTGATAGATCATTGCATTCAGCATTAAGAGTTCTCCTGCCTTGTACAATAGCAACTGAGCACATTCTGCATGCTGCTACTAAATCACCCCAAAATTACATTAGCATATTGTGTGTTTATTTATTTTCTGAATGTGCTGTTTGAAATGGCCATGGTGGGAGTAGCACTGTCATGAGTAATCTGAGTAAAAAGTCCAGCTGCACACTATGAAGCAATACTTGATTTATCTTGTCACAGCAGGCACTGACTTCATTACATTACACAGCAGCCAGCAGAGCTTACCCATTACAATTATTTTGATGCTTTTCTGTGTTGGTGCTATTCATCAGAGAAAGTATCACCCATCATTTTCTTTGCAGTGGAAACTTTCCAGGAAAGCTAAATTTTAAGGATTTGGGCTGCATTATCATTACTTACTGAAGTTGTAATTTCCAAGGGGGGTTCATGGTGTTAAGAGCCTCAGTCACACACATTAAAATTATATAGTCCCTGCCCTGAAGAGCTGACAGTCTAAAAGGCACTTATCTTAAGACATGAGAAAAAGATTTCATTAAAGGAATTTTAGAGTGCATTGAAATGCGTTATTTGCCAAATAGGAGTAGAGTAAACAATGCAAACAAAGTAATGTTCGGAAAATGTACTTTAGATCAATCTTGGGAAAATACTGTCTTATCTCAAAAAACTTTTACCTACTACCTGCAAACTTTTAATTATAAAATGGCCTAGGACTTCTTTCCAAGTTTCTCAGCTGTTCCAATGACAGTCATTGCTTCTGATCATCCCTTGTACCTACCATAGCAACCAGGAGGAAGAACTCCCAGTCTGATGGGCTTGCAGTATGGACTTGCAGCTGGACAGAGGTCTGTGTATCCCTACAGCAGCACAAAACCCCTCTCGCCTCCAGATCCCACGTGGAGACCCAGGTGGTCATTGTGCTTACCAGCAGGGTCAGCCAGACAACTCCCCGGCTGGAGAGGAGGAGCAGTGCTGCTGCTTGATGAAAGCGTAACTTGCCTGCTTCATGGCAGAAGAATGAAAGAAAAGCATTAGTGGACAGATACACAGCTGCTTTGATTTCATAGAAATCTAGGAATAAGCTCAGTTTTCATAACTGAAGAATGCAAAATAAAATTACAAGGAAAGCTTACAAGGAAAGCTTAAAATCATAAATGTATAAAAAACCCACAACAGTCTATAAAATAAATGTCCCTGTACAAAACTGCCCTCCAAACCAATGTTTAATCGTATTCTGATTTCTTACTTGCAGCTTTCTGTTGCTATGGAGGATGGATTTTAGAACATCCAAGGCACTTTGTTTAACATACCTGACTTGGAAAAAAAAAAGTGGAACTGTTTCCAAAGCAGTTTGTTATGGAGATTCTAAAACGGTACAATATGATGTTCAGTGACCAAATTCAGTCCTACCTCTCACAAGAACAGTAAAATAAAAACAAACCCCCCCAAAAAACAACGAAAAAAAATAAAGAAGGAGAACAGCATGTCCAATTATCAGTTAGATTCTTTCACTGGTACCTTTAAATTGAAGTCTGTTATGTATTGTTAAGGGTCGAGGGACCGATTTACCTCGATTTACCTTATTGGAATCCCTCTGTCCTGATAGGAAGGGATTTAATAGGGAAAGGAAGAAATTCACACCTCGGTCTGCTCGGATAGCTGAAACAAACTTTAATATATATAATAAAGCCATACAACTACATTCTATATGTATGTGATTACCAACCAAAAGGGAAAGGGGAAGGGGGGGATGAAAAGAGAAGGAAAAAAACCCCGAAGTAGTGAGTAGTGAGTGTTTGCACACAAACTGTTCTTTTCAAGGCCGGAGCTCCTGATGGTGCTGCTCC
>NW_010394833.1:19286-24622 GCF_000710305.1 Buceros rhinoceros silvestris
GGTCTGCTCCCGGGCCTGGTTTCCGCAGCCGGCAATCCGGAGGAGCTGCTCCCTGCTGCAGTGGCGGAAGTCGAGAGAGGGCGGTTCCTCCCTGCATGCTGCTTTATAACCTAAACGCGTAACAGTGCACCTGACCCTCTTTTGACCAATTAAATGCGGGGTCATAGTATTTGCAGGGAATAATTCCTATTGGTCCAGAACTCAAAACAAGGAAGTTTCAGCCCAAACCAGGAAGTTTAGCCCAAACCGGGACATGTATTTCTACAGTAAAAAGCATATTCTACTTTCTACAGTTTTGTTTATCTTTGTCACATTTTAAATAGTATTCTCATTAACAGCGATGCTTAAACATCAGTATATTGGCCAAGCCTTAACTAGCAACAGAGAAGACTATCACAATAACCATGAAAAAGTACTTTGGCACATATAGTCATATTAGCAAAAAAAAAAAAAAAAAAAAAAAAAATAATGGAAATTAAAGGGGAAATTTTTTTTTTAATTTTTATTTAGGGGGAAATTTTCTATGTATATTAGAACAAAAAAAAAAAAAAAAAAAAAAAGTAATGCAAATTAAAGTGGAAATTTTTTTTTTAATTATTATTTAGGAGGAAATTTCTCATACTAAATCACCAGTTCATCAGCATCACTCCTGTCTGCATTTGAGACTATTTAAACTTACATCAGGAAATCAGAGCCTGGATTCATCTGAGCAGCTTGATCCAGATTAGATTAGGGTTTCCTAGCTGTCAAAGAAATACTTCAGATATAGCTAAACTTGTTATATTTTTCTGCTTCTCTCTGCAGTCTAGAGGGAAATGATGTTTACTCTTTTGAAAACTCAATCTTGTACTGAACTTGATCTTCTCAAGTGGGTATTCCATCATCACTTGCTATATCAAAAAAATAAATCAAGCATGTTTGTGCAGAAAATACTATATTTTGCTTTCCCTTACATCTCTCAAAGCCTCCCAGTTGATCAGAAAAATAAAATAGAATATATTCAGAGAAGTCAGATGTGAGTATACCTTGGAACTAATGCTTTCACAGTGTCAGAAGATGACTTGATGCAATGTGCTTGTTAGGATAGCATTGAAGAAAAAATATTAACACAAATTGATTTTGGAGACATTCTGCTTTGTGTCTTATAGCAGGTGTCACATCAAGAACATGTTTGCCATATTTCAAAGGGTAATAATAACAAATGCCCATTTAGAACTGAAATGGGTTTTTTTGCGGTTAAGGTTTCTATTTCAGTGATAGCATGGTAAAATGTTAAGTTTGGTATTTGAAAATTAAAAAAAAAAAGGTAATTTGTAATCAAATTTGTAATTGAAAATTTAAAAACTAAGATTGGGGGGGGCGTTGTATTAAATGTGTCCTCACTCAACAAGAAGTTAGATGCATTTTATTAGGAATTACAGGATAAAAGTGTAAGGTTTCCATTATCAGAAAATCAAAATCTATGACTATGCTTGCCCCAGTTTCTTTTGTTTCTGGAGACATGCATAAAACACAGTTCTTTGGTTCACATTTAAAAACAATAGCTGTAGCTTATGCAAAAATATTATTGTTTTTAATTTATACAACCACTTATATGTCTTTTTATACTTTTAGACCTCTTTTACAACTTGAAATAATATCAAAACTAAGTAATTACAACAACTACCCCAGAGATATCAATGACATTTAAAGTAGGTTTCATATGATGTAATGTGGATTTCTACAGTGTAAGGAGCACCACCCAGTTGCCGAAACACAAGTATTCAATGTTATCAGAGATTCCCTGTCTGATGCGCAGCTTTGTCTTCAGAAAGGTTTCAGATTTTAATTCTAAAGACCATGTCTCAATACTAGTGGATTAAAGTCAGAAAGACAAAACAGTTAACAGTTAATAATAAAAAATTATAACAGTTTGCCTTTCTGAAGAACGTTCTGCATATTCATAGTTTTGAGATGAAAATACTAAGGCAAAAAGTTACTGGAGAAGATTCATATGCAATTTGCTTGCAATCATCACTGTACACGGGAGCCATAAGCCACACAGCCTATATTGGTGTCACTCTGTGTCACTCCTTATATTATAGTTTTAATTATTTTATTCCCCCCTTATTTTTATTACATTTACATAAACATAAATTGTGAAATAGCTATTACGAATGATCAATATTTATCTTTTTAGCTGATGAACAATCAAGTATAACAAATTTTATATCAGTACTCTTCTACATCATTTGGACTTGTGTTTCGCTCACTGAATGAATGATCCTGAAATTAAGGACTTCTTTTAATCTAGTGTTCCCACTTCTGAGGTCTGTTGACTTCAAACAGCAGTGTGACTTTAAATGGCTTTATGATAGAGGTAATAATTTAGGAAAGTGAGTATAGCAGAATGAAATATCGAAATACAGTAGGAACTAATCTGACAAACAAAGAAGACAAATTCTAACAAACTGATAATATTAGGTTTAAAAAATTTTGGAAGGTAATGAATTTAATTCAGTATTTTGGAAGTTTTGCTCTGTTTAGAAAGAATACATCAATAATGATTTAGAATACCATTTACTGAGAAGATAACACCTGCAGTCAGGTGTGTTTGTGCGAAGTCAACTGGCCCTTTCAGAAATGCAGCAGTCCCCAACACACTCTGGGTTAAGCCAATCATTGTATTCTAGAAAAAGCTGGTATTAGCAGCCTGGCACGTCAAACCATTATGTTTCCACATATTAGCTTTTGTTTTACTTTTCTGAAATGTTTGCTCTTGTACTAAAGGTATATCAGATACGCGATCTAATTTCTTGCTGATGCTCACCTCTGAACATTGCACATTGGAAGTGGAGATGGAAATGTTATAGCAGAATGTTCTTAGTATTTAGATATTGTTTTTGCAGGCCTCTCTTACAGAAAGTTTCATGAGATTTTGTAGAAAAATAACTTTCCCTTCAAATACTGAATGAAGTGGATGAAAGAGAACACAGAGAGTTATACTTGCTGCAGAAGGTATAAAAAATTACAGCAACAGGTTGTATAATTAATATCTACTAAATTTGTAAGTTTTGTATGTATTTACATATTAACTTCTTAACTTATTTACAGCAATTCCTACTGCAGGACCAGAAGGAGGCAATCAATGACTACATTAAAATTCTCATTGATTTCTTAGCTGGAGTGGGATTCATCTCATCTAGCTTTATACAGGTGTAATGTAGCTGTCTGTATCTGACTAATTAGATATCAGTTATAGTCATTGTAGCACAATTTTTTAGTAGGAGTGTTGCCAGGAGGTTGAGGAAGATAATCCTTCTCCTCTGCTGAGCAACACCTGAAGTACTGTGTCCAGGTATGGGCTTCTCGGTACAAGAGAGATATGGATGTGTTGAAGAGAGTCCAAAGAAGGTAGAAGATTTTTTAAAATATTTCCAAGTATATTTCCGGAGAATCTTTCATAAGAGGAAAGTACTTCCTTTAAGTGTTCAATAAACATTTTTTCACTTTGAGGGTGAAAGGCACTGGCACATATTGCCCATGGAGGTTGTGGAGACTCCCTCCTTGGAGACATTCCAAAGCCATCTGGACATTGTCCTGGGCAACTGGCTCTAGGTGGTCCTGCTTTAGCATGGTGGTTGGACAAGATGACCTCTAGAGGTCCCTTCCAGACTCAGCAGCTGTGTGATTTTATGATTCAAAACAAGTATTTCAGCCCTAAAGCCATTGATGTCTCTATGTAACAGCATAAAAATACTAGTTTAAGAAGATAAATTGCTTTAGCAAGCTGAGATAAAGTTTTCTTCTTATCTGGGAATATCTTGAAAGAGAAGAGTCCCTTGGGTAATTTTAAAAAATTTTTTTGTTAATATGAAATACACTATAAAGATAAAAATATATTTGAAAACTTCTGTCAGACTTGGGCATACAGCCTCACTAAATAAATCTACAACTTTTGTTAAGACAATACTTATTTTCTATATGAAAATAATTAAATAGTTCACACTTACTCATTTACAGAGGATTCTTTTCTATTCTACATTTGAAATTCCCCCAAACCCCCTGCCTTAAATGATTTAGGAGCTTTTTATTGAACTGAAATCTATTTACACATTTTTCATCTCTCTGAGATAAATTACTTAGGGAAAGCAGGATTTAGTAAGAATATGTTGATTGACATTGAATATATCAACAGAAGTATGTTCAGATATTCAAAGAGTAATTTATAGATGCTGAAGTGTCAGATTTAAATAAAGAAAAATTGCCAAGCAAAACATAAATTCGATCTGGAAAAAAAAATATTCCTCAAATTTATTGTTGCGGTACACTGTTGTGGTACACTGGGTGGCAGTATAGGCGCTCGGAAGATTACGTGCTTACGTGCTTACGTTACAGGAATGCAGTAACCACCCACGAAGGGCGAGGCCTCTCTAGGGACTTTATAACTCTCTGTACTGCACAATAAACTGCCATTTTGCATCCTCTGTACCAGAGAAAGTGTATAAGTGACCCTCAACGGAAGAGGTTGAGTGCCCTATATCACAGCTAGTTGCCACATCTGGTGATGTCCCGAGTGATCCGTAGGCGGCCACGGGAAGTTCCGAAGGCGTTCTGAATCGGTCGACTGAAGTGAAAGAGATTGTACAGGTACTTAAAGACTTTGGGCAGTAATAGCTATAAATTAAAAGAGATCCGCCGAAGCGTGCATCTTGTGGATGCTTACGCGGAGATTGCTTGAAATCTCACAGAAGAATTTTGCTCAAGGATGGAGCGGGGTGCAGCAGCTTCTGCGTTAGGCAGAGGGGCGTACCGAGAATTTGTGTATTATTATTAATTGTTTGTGCTGTGATAGCGGCAGGAGAGAAAGTTGGTTTTTAGGTCTTCAAAGCTGCCTGGAGATTATTTCTAAAGGCTTTAAAAATCCTTCAGAAAGTGCAGCTAAGGAATCCCCCTCAAACCCCCCCGCAAGGGTACAGCTTGAAGCGCTCTCCGCGGCGGCTAATGAAGTCCTGGCTCCTGTAATCTTCCCAGAGCCCCTTACGAAAACATTCTGAAGCGATAAATTATGAACATCTCCCTGATAAGATCTTGACGAGGCAGCTAGCGAAATTCCAGCCGGCTACAGAAAGGAACTCCGCTGCTCTTTCCTTATGAAGTAATTTATAGCCTTCTTGAGTGCTCTGCTCAACCTCCCCTGCTAATTACTATTTTCTAAAGTTGAATCCGTGCTATCGGACTGACAGACTCTGTCTTTCTAACCTGCGCCTGGGTTGCACGAATCGTGAGATTTACAGCTACGGCATTGCGAGCAGACTCCATCTTGACTCCGTCTTCCCGGAAGTCTCGGCGGAAGA
>NW_010394834.1:0-25083 GCF_000710305.1 Buceros rhinoceros silvestris
CACCAAAGCGACTAAAAAGTCCCAATAAAAACTGCTCTTGGATCGATGGAACATGTTGGAGATTTTAAAAGAAAATGAGAGAGTATGTTTTGGTGGTGGTGTGTAAGTAATTCAAAAAGTCATCTCAATTTCCCATATAAATGATGATTTTTGTACACCAGCTCACACACAATCTTGAAAACACATTAATTTCTAAAGGACTCTAGTCCACAGAAGCATGACAGCTGTTAAAGGTTGAAGCTCATGTTCCCTGCACCAGGCAGTGATCTCATCATGCACCCACTTCCATGACAGCTAGAGGAAACACTTGTTTTTTCAGCTTTGATAATGGTGACAAAGACCCTTAGCCTTAGATTTGGATTTTTTTTTTTTAACTTCAGCTATCCTCCTTTTCTCCTGATTCGCAGCACATTGCTTTTGATGAAGGCTGATTAACCACAAGAACAAAAGAACAGCTTTCAAATTCATGCTGGGGAACCAACACCAGGTTCGCCTCTCTCTGCCCTTCCGCCAGCTGTCAGGAATACAGCCTTTTATCTTTTCATGTTTGGAGACCACCTCTGATCTCTGGAGACCTGCATGGCCTTCGGCAAATCACGGATCTGACATGACAAGTTCCGGGTCTAGACAATAACAGGTAGGCTCCAAATAAATTAGGAAGAAGGAGGGCAGGCAAAACCAAGCAATGCCATTCTGCTGTCAACTTTGTACTTACTGTCAAACTTTCAAGTTCAGTAAAAAGTTTCTTGAACTTCCCAGGAATTTTCTGAAGTGGGGAAAACAGAGAGAGAAAGGAAAGTTGATTTAGGCAGAAAAATGTGGAGGCATTTTTTCCCATGAGACTGCCATGTGTGACGCGCCTGCTGAGAGTACCAACAGGGAGTTAACCTCCACTCCTCAACTCCAAGAGCCCTAATTACAGACCACGTTCAGTGAGATGCCAGCGAGGCACCAGACCCTGCAAGCCTTGCCTCGGACACCTGCATCTTTTTTTTTATGGAAACTGCTTGTTAACAGTTTTTATTTTCTTCCCTAAATTCCATGCCTACACCGCAGTTACTTTAATATCCACACCAAGTTAGAAGCAGTAACATAAAATTCAGATACTTTGATTACATCCAGGTTAAATCATTTGTTGTAACCGATCTTCCCTTAATACATGGGTTCTAGAAATTAGCAAGCACCACATTCAGTGCTGTTTGATACACTGTCCCCAGTGCTGACCAGTGTTACTACTCGTACAGGCTGGTGCCAGAGGAAGAGAACTTTCTTAAAAAGCGATTTCTCCATCTCTGGTATCTCATCCTAATCGAACCAGGAGGTACACAAAAGACCTTCCAAGGCAGCCCAGGCACAAACTACCTTCTCGCCCCACATGCTAACACCTGCCCGAGCATGCGCCTCCTTTATCTCTGAGACACTTTAATGGATTCACCTCATTATACTCGAAGCAATCGTTCTACAGTTTGAATTTTGCTACTGGTATTTCAGATTTGAAGAATGGTGTGCGGACCTTAAAACCTGTCTATTTTTTCCAACCGTACTAGTTAGTCTAGCAAAAGAGATCCCCTCTTAGGACAAACCCTGTCTTTGCCATTAGAGCCTCAGAGCCACAGTGATACTACCAAGAGAAAAGAAATTTAGAACAATTAAGTGGATGTACTGTATGATTAAAATACTAAAATAACGGAACATGGAATTGCAATTGCAGATTTTTAGTATCTTCAATCAGGGAAAGTTAGGCTCATTAAAACACCACACACTGCAGAAAATAAGTAGAAGAAAATGCTTGGGAGCATATTACTTGTTTAAGAATTCAAGAGCAGAGCCAATATAATTTAGTGTCTAAATGGTTGCTTAAATTTAGGTGGTTTCATTTACATGTGTAAGTAACTATAATTAATTTATAAACATTGCTCTACTTTCTAGAAGCCGCATTACTAATGCAAATAACCTTCTGCTTTTGGAATTTCCAGTGCAGTAAAGTTTTACAGATAAAAAAATGCATATGACTTCATAAATATATTAAACACAGAAACATGAGATGTTTACAATATTTACAACATGCTGATGCCCTCCTTCTGGTGACAAGCAATATATTCTGCTCTTCCTGAGAGAAGCCCACCCGCAGCGCATGATCTCCGGAGGTCTCTCCACACAACACAGTCCCGTGTTTCTGCGCAGCAGAGATCTACACCATTGCCACTGGGTGCCTTCAATAGAATACGTAGTCCCTTCCACTCTCTTACCAAAGCCCAGAGATATGGGACGAAGGCCAGCTGTAAAAGCAGGTAAGGGCAAATTTTCCCTAGAGTGGTGTTTTAGAGACAGGGGCTTTCTGTATCATTGTCCTCAGGTATGTATTTTTCTCTAAATTTTTTTGCTTTCGCTGTTAGTTAAAGTTAGCACCTCCTTGGCCTATCAGGAGTCCTTGTAAACTTCTCCCCACAGAAGCAGTCACTGCCCTTCTTTCTCTTCTGACACATGCAGTGATGTTTCCATATGCATGATTTCAGCTAAGGGGGAAGACTTTGCTCTGAACAGTGTTAGATATGCTTGCAAGTCTCTGATGGCCATTTGTTTTCAACTGTTGATGCTCAAGAGTACCTCCAAGGCAGGAGATCGGGGTTGTTCTCTGTCACTTTGCATTACAGATTGATTTTTGAGTACTGCCCATTTGGGGGAGGGGGGGGGTGGGGAGGGATAAGGCTTCACCCCACTATACTGAATTACTCCTTACCCAATTCTTGTTCAACAGCAGATATAGTAAGCTTGAAGATACTACCACTCAATAATTTACTTGGATAGAAAAAAAAATCCACAATATAAACACAGAGCCCAGGGGGTACCTTCCTTCTGAACAGCCCCTGCTCTAACAACTGGTAGTTTCTTTAGCAGATAATCTCAGTTCTCCAGTTTACCTCTTATTCATGGTCTATTTCCTAACTTTACTGTTCAAGATGAGCAGCTGCAAAAGAGCTGATAAAGGAAAATTAAAGAGGGTTTTTTGCTACTATTTTTTTAATAAAACTATTCCATAATAAGGTATTGCTTGTTTGAAGCCACCTTTAGAAGATTTTCTGTTCTGACATCTACTTAAAATACTAGTACGATCTCCTTGCTTTGTTCTTATTTAAAAGCTCTAGAAGAACACATTCAGTTTTATTTGAATAGCTGTGTATCTAAGGCTTCAGGCCACATCAGTTTCTCTACTGACACTTGCCCCATGGATGATTTCAGCATGAAAAACTCATAATTAGAAAGAAAAGGTAACTCACCAGTATACAACCTTTGTGAGAAATGGTTTTGACAGGCTTTAAAAGATATAAAGATGCATCTTACCTCCCAGGTCTGAGACAGCCGGCTGACAGATGCAGTGTTGAGACCCATAACAATAGCAAAGAATGAATTCAGATTTCTTTGGGCTTTACAGCTGTGGAATAAAAGTATGAACACTGTATTCCGATTTTTTTGTACTCAGAATCAGTGATAAATGGAATGCACAGGTATCCTAGGTTACTGAGTCCCATTTCAACACTCAGCACTAACATACAATAATCTTCCACATAATGAACTCATTAAATGTCCTCTTATGACCACCTGCAGTCTAGGTGATAGGACCTCTAAGAATTCTTTTTTTAGCAAACATTCCACTGTCTCATCAAGCAGCCTGTTGTTGGCAGGTTATTTTTTTTCCCTTTGCTGTCAAAAGTAATTTTCCCTTTTCTATGTTCAAGTTGCTCTCACCTGTCATGTACCATACAAAATAATTCCTTGAAGTCTGCTCTGTTGTATTATAAATATTTTCATCCCCTTTTTAATCTTTTCTGTAAATTGTACATCATTGGTTCCTTCAATTTCTCTTCATGGTCATGACCTGCAATCTACTTTCCTATATTGTTATCATCCTTCATTGAATTCTTTGTAATTTTTTTTTTTTAACTTCTCTCTCATGTGTTTACTTCTTACCAAGAAGATGTAGCGAGACAGTGGGGAGGGAAGAAGAAACATAATTACTGTTTTGGCTCTAAGTTTTTACACCTTTCTCCTATCCAAGTATAAAACAAATATCTAATTATTTTCTTGGAACACCATCACACTTTGTCCTTGCCTTTAATTTGTCATCTATTATCACCCAAGGACCTCTGTCACGGTACTGTTCTTTAGAATCACACATTTATTTCTTCAGCTCAGCATTAGCATTCCCTAGCTGAATCACTCTGCATCTATCTAAATTAAATCTTATCCTGTTGTTTGCACATACCACTAGACTCCTTAGACCATTTTTTTTTATCGTCTAATGCATTTGCAGTACCTCATAAATTTTATTGTCTGAAAATCTGATTAATGTTCAATTTACACGTCCCTATAAATTAGCTGCTGTTAGCACTGGTTCCAGTACAGATCGCCATGGAATATGCTTGATACCCCTATTCTTTGACATTTTACTATATATGATCAGACACTTGCTTATTTCTAGTCCATTAGGAAATTTGAAATTCTGAAATATCAAGTCCTTTTCAAACAAAAAGATTCCCCATTCTCTTGCAGAATCTTGAAGACCACTATAAACATATTTGAGAGTGAGAATCGTCTTTTACAATAATTTTAAGTACAAATAAATCCACTGCTTTCCCTCAGATATATCATCAGGGAAAAGCATGTGCCAAGGCCGTAGCCTGGAAACTCGCCAGCACTGTTACAAGTTTTATGAAGCTTGCGCTCATCGCTGCATACTGCTATCCTGAGACAGTGTATTTCTCACTTCAACTGTCTTAAAAGTTAATCCTAACTTTGTTGCTTAGACCCCTTTTATCAGCTCCCTGAGGTAATTCTTTCCACAGCTTGGATAAGCAGTCTGTTGTATGGGACTGTTCCTCACAAAGAACTGTAGAGAAAAGGTACGTCTTTTACAGTCAGCCACTGCTTGGGAAGCAAGGCGGCTGCTGTTGTCATCCATGTGTTCTAACCCTACGTCGACCTGTTTCTCTAACTCCTCAACATGTTTATTTCTAACAGCATGCTAATTTATTTTCTCTATCAAATCACTTGTTTTCTATTTTAACTAGATCATCAGCAGAAGTGTAGGTATCTGTATTTCGAAAACTCTGTCTCCCTTTTATGCATTGACGCGCTTGTGTAAAAGCCTTCCATCTTCTTCAGGTGTTCCTTAACAGTGAAGGACACAAATGTTGAACATAAGATCTTAGTCCTGCTGCTCTGCCGACAAGTTGAAAGTTAAGAGATGCAGATTCCTGGCCAAATCTGGGAGCAGAGAATAGGGAGCAGCCAGAGCTGCTCACAGCTCCCTACCTCTCTGCCTTAGTCATAAACATAGTATCAGGACTGCTTGGCTTGTGTCTCATGATGACAACCCTGTGCTTAGCACATCATCCTTCCATCCTAACTATTCCTCTTTCATCAGCTCTCTGAGAAATGATGACATATGATAATGTCTTCTTTTAGAAAGCTGCTTTTCTGATTAAAAAAAGATCCCAAGAAAATTACACACTCAATTATTTGTGTATCTGTGATTTCACCATCCTCATGCTATGATGATGGGTGCTTTGCAGTACACTGGGAGAGCCTCACTACCATCTACTGATAACTATTTAGTCTCCACAACTTTGGCTTTTCACTTAACAGAGATGGAATTAATTCAAATAGAGCAACATTTTAGTCTGGTGACAAATATATCCCTATTCATGTGGGACAGAGATGAAACTTTTCCTGGAATGCAGGAATACTGCTGTGATACAAGCAAGGCACACAGATCAACCTTTTTTGATGTAATTGGACCAAACTTGGGCATCGATACAGCAGAAAAACGAACATATTACCGAATACCATACAACCTGCAAACTAAATCAAATCACGTTTATGAGCTACACTAGATTAGATTAGAAGAATTCATTTCACCACAGGCACTGCTTCAGCAGAAAACAGTCCTTTCTATGTAAGTGCCTTCCAAATTAAATCAACCCAGTCAATGAAGGGAACAAATTATGTATTTTCCATTAACATGCATATTCAAATACTGCAGAAGACCAACAAGGGGAAAGAGAGGTGAGGAGAATGGCTGCCTGTATTGAAATTACTCCATTTCCTTGGTTACTACAGTAAGAGTGATTACAGAGAAAAATCACTCTCTGTGTATAGTATGCGTTTGTATTCTGTTCCAAGGCATAGAATAAATGCCAGCCCTATTTAGTAATAGCGCAAGAATTGGCCATCAAATCTAATTAACGAAGAACCTCCCCACCAATAAATAGCAGAGCACTCCAGAGAGGATTTCATGGGACAACAGCTTCCTGCAGCAAGTTTGCTCTCTAGAGGCAGGACTTGCAAAATTTGGTGATTAACTGTTGCCACTCAACTAGTTTTGTAATACAGTTCTTAGGTTATCTCTGCTAAGAAAGGAGATACCTCTGCACCATCAGGAATTTTGCAGTTGATGCTGCAGATACAGTGGTTAAACTGCTGGGGGAGATTTGAGCAGCATATCCTCTATCACATCGAGTTTCGGCCAGTGCTTCCTGTTGTATTTCTGGAATGTTTTATCTAGGTATGCTTATTACACTATTAAAACACATGAAAAATTAGTTTTCTTTCTTTGTTTTTACACCTACTTCTCACCAAATAAAGCATGTGAATTCAAGGACTTTTGTTGCAAATTTAGTAACTTACTGGGCAGCAATCTTGATGAACTTCTTGACGAGCTGTACACGTTTGCAGAGCTGGCTGCAGAGGAGTATCTCGGTGGCAACCCAAAGCTGGACCTCATTGCATCTTTGAAGCAGAAGACTGAGATTCTCAGTGTTTTCAGCACTGCCCTGTCTGCTGAATGTGAAGTATATCAGCTCTTGCTGGAAGACATGGACAATATTATTAGAGATAGTTTACATGAAAATGAATTGTAAATTATTTATAATTTTTTGAAACAAGACCTGGTTACAAATGGTTATTTTTTTCATTATCCATGAGCCAATCACAAATGATTCAGGATCCAGGTTTGTCTTAAGACTAGAGGCTTATTACAGTAGGCAGGTGAACTGGAAGTCCTGCAAGACATGCTTTTCTTGTGAGATTTCCTGCAGTTCCACTTCCAGCTACAGCCAGGTATAGGACATAAACAACCAGTCTCTTTCTGTATTTCATCACTTCTGTTCCAGTATGAAAAAGCAACCTCATCAGACCACTGCAGAATCTGGAAAATTTCCATTTAACTTTTTCCTAAAAGTAATCAAGTTTTCATGAACAGAGGTGTGGGTCTTGATTTCTATGCAAAAAAAAACAAAAACAAAAAAACAACCCAAAACATCCCAACTTGAACAGATCTAGATTTAAAGAGTTTAACCCAAATAAAAGAACCTGAAATGAAATATCAAGGAAAGCATCTCATGAGAAGCAAGGGAATTCCCATTAATTTTTTCAGAAAGTCAACATGCTTTTCAGTGAATGATATTTTCATGTGACATTTTGTACTGTTAACTGTGTATTTTTTATTCAGCAGCTCACACCAGAACCTTTCAAAGTCATTGAAACAACCGAAAGGGCTGAAGTGGGCACATTGAAGTGGGCCATTATCCCATTTTATAAAGTCTGTCCAGTATGTTTTATGTCACTGAATGCTAACAAGAGTAGTAATGTGACCATCTAAACTGCTGAAACTGTGAATTCTTCAGTGGTTAAAGTGATATCAAGGACACCTATTTGTGGAGTCCTATATTTAGTGAACATTACTGAGTGCAAAGGACAATTTGCATATATAACACAGACATGAATAACATAGGCAGTTTTTAGAGTATATAATCATAAATAAATCTAAATAATCTAAAATAAAATCTCAATAAAACCCACCAGGTGTACAGGGAACATATGAGATGCCCTAGCACAGAGAAGTTACAAACCTTTGACAAATGTTTTCAGTATCAAGGACTACAACATATCTCTCGGACCTGATTCAATGCCACCACTAGTGATAGCTTCCAAATCATGTTGTCATGATGGTGAACGCAGAACCAAGGAATACTGATGCTCTGAAATTCATCATGATGGCACAACGCTGCATGAGAGTAAATTACCTGGAAGGGGACGCAGTGTTCCTTACCTCATGAATTGCATTGAAGAGGCTCCAGTCAAAGTTTGTTAGTTCTACGGCAAGAGCCCAGGTGTTGATACCCAAAATTCTCACAGATCTTTGCTGCAATTCCTCATTTTCAGCAAATGGGTTCTAAATCAATAGCCAAGAGCAAAAAAAATCCTCAGCAAATGCCAAAAGCTCTGCAATGAAACAGCTACTGGACCAAGGTACCAAACAGAACTGAGTAAGTAATCTTCTCTAAGTGCACTCTGAGGGTTTCCACCCCACCCCCACCCCCGCTACTCAAAATCAAGGAGTTATAGCCTAACAAATAGCTTGAGACAGGACATGGGTCAATAGGATCAATGACTAGCTATTGGATTACACCTTCTCCCTCTCTCTCTCTGTTTCTCTAAATCTGCAATATAAAACACTGACCAGAAGACAGCATAATGAAAAATAAAATCCCTGAAACCATCAAAAAACAAAATCTGAATTAAAACACCAGGAATTTTTTGTATAAGAAAAATCACTCCGCAAACACACCAGATTTAGAATAAATACACACAACTTGCCCACCAATCCACCTGTACAAATAACATAAATGCTAACATTTTATGATTAATCTACTCCAAAAGTAATCAGTAAAACACTGGATCCTGATGCACAGAAGTCACTTAGCATATTACTGTGGAGTGCACTGGTACTGCTGGTGTTAAGGGTCATTTGACATTTCCATTGTTAGCTCAGATTTTCAAAGGTTTGCATTTCTCTTTTTTTTTACCTCATCAAGCTAAAACTTAGCACATGAACCACCTGACAAGGTGAAAGATTATTATTACCAGTTAAGCCATTACTTTGGTGCTATATTTCTGACAGTTACAGCAAGTTTTGTGCATTTTTTTTTATGTAACTAGTGAAACTAAATTGGCTGTCACCTGTCTGCACTGGAAACCTTCCCTTAGTATTTGCATTTTTAGAGGTGGCTAGAATGCTGGAGATAATGGGGATGACAGATTACAATGATAGTGGTGTGTCAGCTCTTCGGGGCACGTTGATCCAACAAACATAAACAGACATTTCTCATCCCTAGGATGAATGTGGAGATCCTAATGGTACTGACAACACATAAAAGCCAGTTGAGATACCGTCCTTGAGGTTTCCTTGAAATATCTGCATAAAGAGCAGAAAACTATTGAAAGAGTAATTCTTTGAGCACCTGACTGTTCCTGCCTCACTGTGGTTTTGTGAAATCACTGTAGGAGAGAGTTTGCAGTCCCAGTTTGAGGACAGAGGGAATGAGAGAGACTTGCTGCCCTTCAGCCTGCTCCCTTCCCCAACACCAGCCAGAGGACAGGGATAGAGATGGATGGGAAGAGGACATACCACCAGCAATACCTGTCAGCCACAGACCGACCATGCAGCTGCCACAACACTGGGGTCACGCTGATGCCCAGTAATTTTGGTAGAACTCAGATGACACTTATTTCTACATGTAGTAATCCCAAGGAGTTTGTTCTCACCTTCTATGGTTATGTACCAGCCTCTTCAAGTGTTACAGAGGTACAAGGCGGGTGAGGGGGTGGGGAAGAGAGTCACGTGGGACCTGAATAATCCTCATCCCACCCAGTCCTGTACAAGTGCAAGTCAGCTTTACCCAGCTGATACAGATAGAAAGATTTAAGCTGTACAGAGGAATTGCTCTATTTGAAATTGATGAACAAATTCCATTACTGTTCAGGCAAATAACTGCTGTTAATGCAAGGTATTTTTGTACAGAGCAGCTCAGTGAGCTTTACAAAGGAAGAAAAAATAAATTCTTTATTGAAAATGCCCTCTGAGAGAAGTATTAAGTTCTTGATCTGGAGTCCGATCAATAAAACATGAGAAGTATACAATACAGATCCTTACCAAAGAATCAGTCAGATCTTTTCGGTAGACAAACATACGACTGGATGACTCAAAAGATTTTGAGATAGCCATATCATTTGGTTGTAGTTCATGTTTTTCTGTAAAAATAGAAAACAAAACACACACAAAAGCTTCAGAAAAGGAGTAAAAGCTGTATATAAATATGATAAAAACATTTTACAAATATATTTGTAAAGCCACATCAACTTCTTAGAATGTAATTAAGCATGAAATCCAGTCCCTATGGGGACCATCATCTCTACAATATTCAGGAACAATAAAGGCGAGATGTCTCTGATGCTCAAGTAGAGCACAAAAACTTCCAGCATCTGCTCTCAACCTGGACTTCACATAGAATAGAACAAAAAGCAACCCTTAAGTCATCTAGTCTAACCTCCCAGGCATTACACATTATTTCATTTCAACCCAGTCTGTAAATGTAGTGACTTTTGTGAAAGCAAAGTGTCTCAGCTTCCAGAAACTGAGCTGTTGCATGTCAATGTCAGAGAAGAGCATGGGTGGAGATGTCATCAGTAGCCACAGCCATTTCACAGGAAAAGAAGTTTAAAGGGTCCCAACACCACAAAATTTGCCCCACAGACCAGAGCTGAGGAGTCCTTTATAGTATGGCATTTACAGAAATTCCTCTAGACCTAGAGTAAATCATTTAGGAAACACCCGAATAAAAGAGCAGGACACACCAAACTAGTAGCAAAGAGAAAGGACTTTTTTTAAACTCCACTCTGGAGTACTGGTTCAGCTCCAGGAAGCCTTGGATGCACCAGAGAAAGATACAGGAAAAAATAAAGCAAAACCCAGAACACAGCTAAAAAACTGCCCTGGGAAAACTGTTTCTTCCTGCAGGTTCCAAATAATCTTCTGGAGACCTGACACATGAGATTTGATTACAGTGACTGTATTAATGTAGTCTTAAAAGCACTACAATCATGCTCACAGCTACCTTGGGCTTTTCATTGCCTACGAGGGAGAAGTAGGACCAGGAGGAAACTGAGGGCCAAACATTGTTCTAGATTGTTTTCCCTCTTACCCAGCTCACACTGACACCAGCTACATTTATGTTGAACTGCCAGTATAATTTTTCAAGGTAATTTGGAATAAAAAGAGCTTCTTTGTTCATTTCAAGAGTACAATAAACCCATGTTCTCCAATGCTCATACTGCTGCCCTCCAGGTGGGCAGCAGATGATAGTTCTGAGTCTTGCAAACAGCAAAGAAAGCAAAGAAAAATACCTGGTGTGGCAGGCTGGTGTTTACTGCTCGCAGCATGGGAGTGACAATGCGTAAGAACAAAGATACTGAAATCATGGTATCTCCAGTTAATGCCACATGAATAAATTAACATTTTAGGGGTTACAATGGCTATGTACAAATGTACCTATTGTACCTGCATTTTAATTATTGTTTCTTATTGAACAGCCAAGCGGCAACCACTTCTATTCTGTGGCTTTCTTGGGAACTAATGTGGTCTACAGATAATAGCGTGTTTCATTATTTATTAGATGTTGGTTTTCTTTACCTAAGTAGCTGGTTAGCACCAGATTTATTGCTATTAGAGCAAAACTTGCCCTGCTATTGAACAGGAGTGTAAGACCTCAAAAGTAGCAGCAGCAGCAGCATGATTTTGCAGTGCTGTAGAATGCACTAGAGGCAAGTTTGTGCACACACAAGGGTAAAAAGACTATGCCTGAAAATAATGTAGCCTGGCTGGCCAGGACACCTACATGTAATGCTCCTGTGTGGCTACTCTGTGCCCAGGCTCTCAACAGCCAGAGCAGGGCAGCATCTCCCTGCCACCCACACCAATGCCTTGCAAAAAAATTATTTAATTGATATGGGTGTGGGAGAGAAAAATGTGACCTTCCACTTCTGCATCAAATAAACAAATAGAACAACCCAGCATTTGTATATATTTCATTTAACTAGACTGACAAAGTAGCAATGAGTACTATATCTCTAAGTATACATCCTTTGTCCCAGGGGATCGGCACCAACTAATGTTATCTGAGAATATGGCCAAAATATTCTACACTCTTAGCCCCTTTTTGTAGAACCAGCTTCACATTTCTATGTGCCTAGTTAAATTGCTTCCTTTATATTCTCTAAGAGCCAAAAGATACCACAATGAGCAAAACAATCTGACCAAAGAGCTTGAGACCTGCCAGACACCAAAGAAAATCTTGGGGATTTGGCTGGTTCCTAGTATCAGCTCATGATCAATTTGGTCTTCCTTAAAAAAACCAGTAAGACTTTCAGTTCAATGAAAAATATTTAAATAATAGATATAAGTGTCAGTTGTAAGCAAGATTGCTTACAAAATATTGCTTAGATTGCTCTCAGTATCTCAACCGTGCAAATGTATGTCTCCCTCCTTTCTGCTGAAGAATATTCATTACCGATGCCGTAAATGAGGAAACGGCCACATATACAGTGTTTGTTATTCCCTTTTATATTTTCAAAGCAAACCTCATCGCCTTCCAAATTAATTTAAATGTGAAAGTAGATTTATCTGTGGGGAAAAAATAAAATCTTGCAATACTGCTGGAGACTGAAAGTCCTTTACACTCCCCTCCCAGCGAGGAGATGCTGTATCCAACAGTACCCAAGAACGAGCTGTTGCCATGGAAACGACTCTCAGGGAAGCAGCTCCTCATTGTTTCCATGGTCATCCAGCTGTGGGCCTGCATAGGAACAGCTGTATCTTTGCACCAGAAAATGTCAGCTGTCCCTTATGTGATGTACTAAAAGGTAGTTATTCAAATGAAGGGAAGTTATTTACCACCAGAAAACGTGACTGTCACCAGCGCCAACTCCTCCTCTGGGAACTGGATCTTTTCTGCTACAATCTTCAGTATCTCCTGAGCTGAAGTGGATACTTGAGCTTTCACACTGACATAGGAGTGCTCTGTTATATACACACGGCAGAAAACTGCACAAAGGAAGAAAGACATGCTAAGCAGTAGGCAGAGACACCTGAATAGAGCAGGGAAGAATCTCACAGACCCGACCTGACCATGGCAATGCCTTGGCTGCCTGGCTGCTACAGCTGCAGGAAGGGCAGCTGCTGCACTCTGAGTCATAGGGACATGAAACTATGTAAAAAAATCACCATTTGCCCCCCTTCCTACCTCCTCTCCCTGGGAAATGAAAGGGGCAAGCAAACAGACCCAGAGATCCTCCCCAGCAATACCTATTTAAGACTTCTTTCCATGAGGATTTGTCACAGACGACCTCCTCTGCCACCTGTCGTCTTTGCAAACTCAGCTGTTGCCATCTTTTCTCCCTTCCTTTAAGGTTCAGATAAATCACTATCCTTTCAATATATTTCATGTCTGCTGTAAAAATTATTTTGGACCTTCACTTCCACCTGAAACAGGAGGTTTTGAAGACACGTGGAAGGGACTGGTTTGGAGAAATTCTCTGGGCTCATCACTTTTGCTGACGTCCATGAGTTGGTTCGGCTCTGGGAGAGATTCTCAGCAGTAATGCTTGGTCAGCTCAGCTAGTACTACAAAAAGGGATATACACTCTCTCTGCTTGCCAGAATTTTAGGTTTTGTTGAGTTTCTTGTAGCCAGTTCTGTGAAATACAGCTGCCATACTTAAAAGAGAAGAAACAGAGCTGCAGATTTGCATAAATATTTTTAAAATTACAACATCTGTTAATATTGCCAAAACTCTTAGTTTTGTATTCGCTTCAGTGCTTCAACTTTGCATTTCCTTCCATTCTAGCACTTCTTATTGACAAGCACTTCTACTGACAAGCGGATAGCATGTCAGTATGAGACAAAACTTTTCTTCTCCATAAATGCTCCATTGTTTTATTATTTTTATTGTCAGAAAATGTAGCAATAGTTCTTTGCTTGTCCTACAAATCTTCATGGCTTCAGGGCACTTTCATTAACTGAGACCATACCAGAAGCAGTTAAGAACTCTATCCTCAAGCATATCTTTTTTGGTCCAGTAAAAAAGGAAAAAAATGAAGATGACAAGGAAGGAGGAACTTTACATTTAGCCTTAGGGAAGAAAAGTAATTTGATTTTATAATTTTTTCTTCACCTGTCTCTGCTGACAGACAGTAAATGAGATGCTCATCCTATAGCAGAATCTCTCTTCAGAAAGGATATAACTCATGAAAAGATAAAGCCATCAAATTGCACTCTAAATTACTAGGCAGAAAAATAAATTTAAAAAAATCTGACAGGAATATTTGGACTCCATAGGCAGAGTGCAACACAACTTGCTTACAGTGAATGTGTTTGAAATCTCCTCTCTGTCATTTGGGGATGATGACAACAATCTTAATTTATAACTGGGCTATTGACATATCCTTTGTTTTACACTGAACTAAACCAACTCACAGGTCAGATCCTCAAGCACAACCATCATACTGATTCTCCTAAAGCCTGTTCCCCCCCACAGCTTTCCAACATCCTATCTGAAGTATTTATTGGCATGGACCATGCCTTTTCTTCCAGGAGCCTGTGCTGCTCCTGTGTGAGGGAGGAATGCCAGTGAAAGCGGCTGCAAGTCACCCTGGTAATACTTACATTAGAGAATAATATGCTTCCAGTCAAGTGGTATGGTATGGCTTGGACAGAGCCATCCTCCAGAAGAACCATCACTCAGCAGCACTCCACCACACCAGCTCAGATGTCCACCCTCAGTATCTGCCGTCTGCTCTCCTCAAATCCACTTCCACTATTTCATTTCCTCAATCCCATAATTTTCTGTGGGTCATGCTCTCAAGGAGTGAGATAAAAGCAATTTAACCCAGCTGGTGCTGGCCTTGCTTGGTCCTGCCCTTCCTGTCCCATGGCCACACAGTCTGTCTCCTCTCTAGTGCCAGTACGCTTCCCTGACCACTCACCCACAAGCTGTGTCTGACTTTAAGAAGAATGAGTATGGGGGTTCTCATCCGGAAATAACATTTTTAGGAGCCGCCTTGATAACATAAACCTCAAATAACCCTATGTTTGAAGCACAGAAAGGGGGCATCTATCAGCAGCATGTATTGTGCAGAAATACTTGGCATTGAAGGAGCTCAGTTTTTATCCTCTCACAAATGAGCACTACAAAAACAGTGACTCCAAGTGAACTTTCACAGTTTTGTTCCCAGGGAGAAACAAAGGTACACTGTCAAAGGGCGAGACTTCCAGGTAGGAGGTCCTTCTGTCTGCTCCCTGCTTGTGCCTCTTTCCTCATACAGGCATTACAGGAGGGTGACAGCCTCACTGCGCTACTGCATTAGTAGTGATGAAAGGAAATTGCATTCTGAAATGGTTGATATTAAAGAGAAGTGGCACCTTGCTCTCCACACGAAGACGTTTTTGAGGAGAGAAGGAATTAAGGTGGGGCTCCCAGAGTTAGCAGATCACGGCCCATTTCATGTGACAGGCTTATTCATTCACCTTTTGCAACCAAGGTCCAGGTGAAGAGATTGAGAGCATAAAATGGAGCAGGAGTAACACTTGGTGGCTGGGCTGCCAGCACTTCTGGGAGGCACACAGCTCTGCTACAGGGCTGCCGGAGGAACTGGATAGGGCAAAAACCCCTTGAGACACCACGTCACTGTTGAACCTCTGCAAAGCAGGAGGCAGGAATGTAACCTTACACAGTCAACTCCTTCTTCTTTTACGGCCCTAAGGTCCTGTCCAGAAGGTGTATGTCAGTTAAAAAGAAATTTACGTTATGGGTAGCCCTTGAGAAATTATTTTGCAGTTTTGGAGTTTTTCCTCCATTCTTTCAATCATACTTACTTTCTTCTGTTTCATTCATGGTTCCTCTATGCTGCAGCCAGTTCTCCTTTACACTGAACTGATGAAAAAAGGTTTTATTCTGTGAGAGAGTGGGAGAAAAAAAAAAAACAATTAAAAAAGAGACAACAGTGACTCTTTGCATCCCTGCCCTTTACAAAGCAGTAATTTGCAGAACGCAGCATTCAGCCCATATGTCTGGCCAAAAAGGTTTCTGTATAGGAAATCCACCCACCCTTTCAGTAAACTGGGAGTTGCCTTACTAAATAATGGCCAAAGTGGGGATTTTTGAGGAAACAAGACATGCCAAGGCTAAGCAGCTTGCATGATTCGAGGTTCTCTGTAGTCATGTTCAGAGCCGATTTCTTATATGCTTAATTCTTATATGTGTTTCCTATGTACCAATCAGCCCATTTAGCAATTTCACTAGAACTTCATGGTATGCCTTCCCCATTTCCACAGTAAGCGCATTTTAAGCTTATTACACACTTCAGCTTCAGCCCAGTAAATTTGATGAGCATAGCAATCCACCTCTTTGCAATTTATACACCAACTTTCCTCAGCTGCATCTTCTCCCTCTGGTTAAATAAATGGATTCATGTTCCTCACTTTTTTCCCCTCTGTCCTTGTCACAACAGATCCCTCCTTTACTCTGTCTACTTGACAGACATGTCAATGCCTGTGCTCAGCCTGGTTTTCCCACGTTGTTACATCTCTCCACCCCAGTGGGGACATGCTCCCAGGCCTCTCCTGAATTCTGACATCTCAAAGCACCTTGTTAAGATGCTAATAAGTGTCACAGCCACTGCAGGTTAGCTCACACAGCTGATATCCTGGCTGCACTAGCAGGGAAAAAAATTTCCTTAAGCAACATGGCAGGTTTAACCTCACTGATGTATCCAGTCACATTTTT
Organism: Buceros rhinoceros silvestris; assembly: GCF_000710305.1. Taxonomy (NCBI): domain Eukaryota; kingdom Metazoa; phylum Chordata; class Aves; order Bucerotiformes; family Bucerotidae; genus Buceros; species Buceros rhinoceros. The sequence continues at coordinate 16,680 of NW_010394834.1, forward strand.
GACCACCAATCACTTTCAGTTCAGAAGCCAGGAAAAAAGAGGTAAGTGGGCAGAGGGGAAGACAGTGAGATGATGTTATCTAGCAATCAGCAACAATCAGGCTTGCGCGTTACCTTTCGGTGAGGTGAATACTCATCTACAGTGCTGAAACAGGAAGGAAAATCCAAATTATTCTTCCAGCCAAAGCTTCAGAAAAGGAATTTTTAGCTATTACAAGAGTTTACAACATCAGAAAGTTTTTAACATTAAATGGTCACCACAGAATGTCTGCAGAGCCTCTTCAGGGAAAGCTAAGGGAGTCTGGCTCCACCAGAAAACTTTCCTGCAACTTGCACAATTGATGTAGTGAAAAGCAATGCTGCCAGCCCACAAGCTGCCAGAGAACACAGACACAGAAATTTTTCCAGCTTTTCCGCAATGACAAAACACACACGTCACCCAACATCAGAGAAGATTGAATAATGTAGCTTTAGTTTGAAGAAGAGATGATTTGTAAAAATTAATATAGTACTCTTATCACTCAATGCTTTACTGAATTACAGCTAGATAATAACAAAAATAAATTACACTCTAAATAAAAGGAGACCTAATCACAAATATAATCAATACTTACTGACGACGATGCATCCCAAGTATCTTCTGAAATTCTTTCAGGTCCTTCTCAAGAATGGGATATTCATACACATCATCTAACACATTGCGGTATATTGTCTACAAAAATAAAACAGTATCTGCAAACAGCTGATAACTCAAACAGAAATCAAAGGCATCACATCAGCAGCCTAAATCAATTCAGGTACTAGTCTACTAAAACAAAAATCATCATTATATTTATGCAAGACCCATCAGGAAAGAACATTACTGTTTAAATTTCCAGACTGGTCAATATTCAGCTCGCCTTTGGAGAAACACTCTTCGTATCATTGCCAAAAAGAATAAGGAAGCTTAAGACTTTATCCACAGTTCAGCGTTTCATCCCATTGTCTGGAGTGAATGACTGAAGAGAACTAAAAGGCTTTGAGAAGATCTCCAGTTGCAGACAAAAAGTCTGTCAGGAAAGGTGGAAGATCCTGAAAAGTCTCCTAAAATACCTCCATCTTTCAACCAGCAGGGAAAATAAAAAACCAACCAACCAACCAAAAAATCCAAAAGCAACAATGAGATGGAACTTGGGTCAGTGATGAAATGGCTATTTGCAAATTTACAAGGGAATTATAAAAGCTTTTGGAACTAATTCAGAAAGATCCAAAGATCCTTGCTAATATGCAGCGACATAATTCTATTTTTTAAAAATACATAAAGCTGTGCTGCGCTCCATGTGCGCCTGACAAACACTGTGGAATAGCATGTCACCCCTCAGTCCAAGTAGCTTCTCTTACAAGGACCTCAAAACTCTTCATCCTGATCCTCTGGATACTGACAGTAGATCCTGTTCTGGCAGACACAACCAGCATGTCCAAGGAACCTCCACATCTTTGTAGCTTTATTTCTTACCTTTCTAAGTTTTCCCATTTTCTAGACAGCATGGAGTACTATAAGACTCGTATCTGAAAGTCGTTTTTGACATTGAATGTATTGACATAACAGGCTTTCTGTTCAAACTGACTATCTCTGTGGCATTCAAGGAAGGCACGTGTAAATCATTTTGTATTATAGATTTCATAGAAAAAATTTAAGTATGAAAAATTATGCTTTATAGATTTTGCTGCTGGAGCTTTTTAGATACAACATATTAATCAAACAGTGCTGAAATGCATCAGAAAGTGCTTCAATACCTTTAAAAATTGTTTTAAATGCTCGTCTTCATGTAACCAGTCTTTGTAGAGAGAAGTCCACTGAGACACCAAATGCAAGACTTTTCGTTTCCTACATGACACATCAGAGTCATCTTCTTTCCCTTGGTGGTTCTTAGCACAATAGGTATGGTAGATTAAGGAACAAATAATTAGTTCTCACTGAAATTTAAAAATTAAGTGATAGAAAAGACTTTTCAATCATCTCATTTGCTAATGAAAGTTTTTTCTACTACATTGCTCAGTTTAAAATGTTTTATCCCATCTGGAGCTTTAGGAGTTTCATGAACTTTTTGGAGAGAAATCCTTAGTAATAGAAATGTAAATTCATCCTCTGTGCCGAGAGGATTTTTTTTCTTTATGGATTAAAAAGTAAAATCAGTTCAGAAGGAATAATGCAATGTTGAGTCATATCTTTTCTGCAAAACTGGGAATGAACCTTTGTCCCACACAACAATGCCAATGTGAGTGTCTGTGGGAGGACAATGCATCGTTAACAACAATAACAAAAAAACACAGGCAGAGGAAGTCAGTTTCTTTTTCCTTGCACAAATTATACTATTAAAAAAAAAAGCAAAAGATTCTATTTCCACACTGCTCTCTATTCACGAAGCAGAAACACCAAATGACAGAAGATACCCACTTTGTACATTGTCCCTGTCCCTTCACTATGCTTTCTTTTATTAGATAAAAAGATTGTTTTCACCACAAACTGTAAAAAGGAAAAAAGAAACAGAAAAAGGAAAAAAAAGAAAAACAATATTACAGCTACAAGTTCATTCAAATAATGCCCCATTAGCTTATAGTAGTGGAAATGCAAGAAAAAAAGTTCCTTTATCTCAGAATGAGTTAGACTTACATATATCACACGATAGAAGGTGCAGAGATTGTAAAATACTTATTCATTTTTTCACTTCACATATTCTGAAATATATTATGCAGATATAGATAACCTAAAATTAATATACAGGTCTTAACCCCACTTTAAATGTTACTTTGTTACAGTTATAAAGGTTTATTTTTCTTTAAACAAAACCAACAGACAGAAGATCACATTGTGGCTATGAGTTAGGTGTCTGTTTCAAGACATCTTTCAAGCACTCTTGTGAAGTAAGCATGCACACACACAAACGTGTATGTTTTGGATACCGCTTTATTCAGAGGCAGATTTACCTCTGAACATTCAACACCAGAAGAGCAATTTTCTGCTTACCTATTCCTCAGGTATGCAAATTCTAATTGTTTTATTAAGTCAATGTGCGTGTATACATACACACACACACATTTACAGGCACATGACAGTTATGGGAACTCATATCCAATTCGGATTTAATGTTTCCAATTTGAATCCTCTTCTTCACATTCCATTTGCATGAAGAAAACAATATAACCTGAACTTTGGGAAACCAGATTTTAATCAAATTGCAAGTATCATAAAACCTTACGAAAATTGGACTGGAGAAGAAGAGACCTTGAAAGATCAACTAAACTAGTCCATCCAAGTCCACTCTAACTAGTTCACCCTAAGAGAGGTTTAAATATACCCTAAGTTATCCTCGACATATTTTCTAGTTTCTTCTCCTTAATATTTTCCAATATCAAAGATTCTGCTGTTTCACACATTTTCCGCTTCAGTGTTTCTTTTCTTAATATAAAACAAATTAAAATTTCCTAGTATCTAACACGAAACTGTCTTACAGCAATTTAACCTCACTGCCTCTTCTCCCATCTGGCATTGATATGGTAACAGATTATTCCTTTCCTCTTTAGCTACTGGAAAGATTGTCCCATTTATAGTTTCCTCCTTTTTTTCAGTAAAACAATTTTTTCTTCTAGGATACTGTTAATTCCCATTGCTGTTTTTTGAAGTTTCTCCTATTTGTTTATGCATTTCTTGGGGTGTGATACCAAAATCTCAGATGTGCACCTTCTAAGCATGCCACAGTAAATATGAGACAATTGTTCTCTTTTCTCACTATTTCTACATGCAACCTCAAGGTAATCACACGGTCTTGTATTTCAACAATATGAATATGTAAAAAGCAAAACTAATTATCCCAGGCATGCAGTTTACTATGTTTGATGTAAGGCTGGACAACAGCTAAACCTAGGTGTAAGTGTGTGACCTCTGTTAATACAACACTTAACAAAAGGATATTGCCTTAGAAGTGCCTGGCACAAGTCATCAGTCGTCATGAAGACTGTGTACGTGAGAAGGAAGTCATCCAGGAGAGTTTCTGCAGAGGAAAACAAAAGAAGCCCAGGGTACAATACATTAGTGAGAGGAGGAAGAGGGTATCTACATGGCAGGAAGAGGACACCCTTCCAGAAAAAAAAGTCCGAAGCATACAGAATACATCGAACATTACGATTCGACAGTTAACAATACGTTGCCACTGCAGAGATCAGATCCTTTATTTAACAACTCATTCTCAGCTCTCAAAGAACCAACAAGCACAAATACACACAAAATAATCCACAGTTCAGCAATCAGTAAGAAAAAGTCTGTATCACAACCACCACCATCCCGATTAGGTCTGCTGTATACAAAGCAACCTTTCCAGCAGCTAGGCTGTTCTGGAAATTCAGCAGAAAAACTTTCAGTAACAGGAGAGAGGAAGCTGATTGCCACGTACAGCCAGTAACATCTACGTACAGTAGCTGAGAACCGTGAAATAAATACGTTCAAATCTTTAACTGGTTAGTCCTGTGGGCATCGCTAAGTGCTGAGAAGTTTTCTCTAAGGTTTTATTTCATTACACTATGGAAGGGGTTTTTTTTTCCTCCACCTGGTTTCTGTCAGTGTTACAAAAATGGGCTGAAGGCACTTGCTAACAGACCATCTCTACCCACTGCAGCTGTAGCACCTCAGGCTGTCAGTACGAACAGCACCGGCAGTCCAGATCTCAGTGTAACTTTCTCAGTCTTCATTCCCATGTCCCATGCCACACTAGTTTTTACAGTTTTTCCAAGCCTTTAGCACACACAGCAGGAGGCTGAAAGGACTGCGTTTGCTTCAGGATGAGAGAGCTCAGGGGTAATGTTATGGTGGTCTTCAACAACCCAATGGCAAAGTAGAGCTAAGTCCGAGCCAGACTTTTCCTGGAGGTGCGTGGCAAAATGGTAAGGGGCAAATACCAGAGACTGACGACAAAGGAAAATTTGTCCAGATGCAAGGGATTTTTTTTTTTTCCTCCTGTGAGGGGTGTCAACCATTGGGACAGGCTGCCTAGTCAGACTGCAGAATCTCCAAGGGGATATTCAGGGCTTCCCCGGGCAAAGCTCTCAGCATCCAGGTCTTACCTGACCTGCTTTGAGCAAAGGGTAGACCAGGCACCTTCCAGTTCCCTCCCAGCTGAAATTATTCTACAATTCTTAAACAGATTTGCTTCCAATTCCAATATGATGTGTGATCTAGGAATGAATTCGTATTTAGTGGACAAACAACAAAACCTTTAGTTTTCTGCAAACAGTCAAAAGAATTATATTGGTCTTTTTAATCCCAAAATAAAAATGTCTGTGTTTGATTTTTTGGTTTTGTTTTTTCTTCCCAAAATGGTAAGATTTTCCTCAGCTTTTGAGGAGTTCCTGTTCACTGCATTTCTTTAGAATCCCAGCAGATACACTGTGTTCCCTTTATCCAGAAATCAGGTTTGCATCACCTGCTTTATCAGAAAAGAACAGGAACATGGACAGAAGCTGAAGAATAGTAGAAGTAATTCTGATTATATTGCAGAGCAAAAAAATACTTTACCGGTATAACTAGATGTTACTAGTTAGAACCAATTACTCAACTGTGATTGAAGTGGTGGATTTACAATTGCAAAAACTTAGGGCCAAACCATACCTCATGTGAGAAAGATAAGGCTGAGCCCTGATTTCCATATCTTGATTTTCTCGCTATTTGTTTACGATCTGTTCCAGTCCAAGCTACTGCTCTTGTACGAGTGTGCAACTGAGAGCACCCCAGCAGCTTTTCATGCCAAGGCAGCAATTTCACAATAATTTAGACCAATTTCAGTTACAGCTGGCCTGGACCTCCTTGTCAGTATATTATTGACCCCACAGCTACAGTGCAGGACGGCAATAAGAATTCATCCGGACATCATTCAAAGCCAGATATCATGTGGATATCACATGGATGGATAGCTAATGACCCTGTGACCATGGGATTCAAAATAACTCCATTGTCTTTAAAAAAAAAAAAAAAAAAAAAAAAAAAAAAAAAAAAAAAAAATTCTCAACCTAGCTAGATCAATGCCTTTAACCCAGCCAGTCTAGAAAGGGTCCTGACCTAAAGTCACATAGCTAAACCCTCTTGCTTTCAGAAACAAAACAATTAAATTCTTTATATTTCACCAATATTGTTAAAAATTATGGAAAGTATTACTTCTGCATAAAAAGAGAATTTTGTCTCAGTAAATGAAAAGACATTCTAAACAGCTTGTTCTCTATCTGAAATGCCATCTATTCATTCTGTTGCACATCTTTTGGATGATACGATGCAGCTAGCTTGGAATCAACAACCATGTTTTAGTTCTTCACTAAACTATGTGACTGTGCAGTGATCCTCACGAAGTCAGAGACATTTACAACAAGTAATTTCCCCAATTTTCTACTCTGTATAGGTGATACCTGAGTTTCAGCAATTCATAGCCATGTGTTCAGAAAAGAAATTAAGTACTAGTTAAAGCAAAATTGCAAGCCCTATCAGTGAACTTCTGCAGTTGTTCAAAATAGTGTATCATACCAGCTGGTCTCAAAATACCAACTTAAAATTTTATTCTTAGTACCTGATCATCTGTTCTCCAGATACCTTCAATTCTTCCAGCATCCCAAAGTGCTGGGGTGAGAAGAAAGGCTGGTTTTGCCATAATTTTTTGAGGTTTTTGCTTAATTTTTTTGCAAGAGCTATGCTACAGATACTACTAATGCAATTCACTCAAAAGAATTAGTGAAAGGAAGATTAAAATTACATGCTTGTTCAGAATAACTTACAAATGTTTTTAAGCCCTCTGTTCATCTTTTCTCTGCATGCTTAATCATACACCCATCTATTCACTGTCTCTAGCTGCTAATAACCTTATCATAACAAGGTATATCACTCAACCAACTTAAAAGTTGCATGCATGTATACTAGGGCATTTCTTTTTTTCTTTTCCTTCTAAGTGCAGAGGAAACGCTAAGAAGAAAAGTTCATGAATTATGATTTCCATAGCTTGTATATAGGCTAGATCTCTTCAAATTGCTTCTGAAGTTGTTTAGAAATTTAAACCCTAAAGGAATGTTTTGCACAAAAAAAGTCTGGATTCTACATGTGGTCCATTAATAGCACCACTCATCCGTTAAATTACTTTAACAAGCAAGCAATGAAAGTGATTTTGCTAGATTAAGTATCTATTACCAGGTATCTATTACCAAATGTCACCTAAAGACTTCACAACAACATTCATATTTTAAAATGCCTAACCCAGCTTGTAAGTAATTCCCTGACGTACTACTGTACTTTCTTCCTAAACGCACTGTAATTTAAAATCATTCCAGAACGTTTTTTCATGCCATAGCAAGGACACAAAACCTGGGGGTATACCGATTCTTCAAAAAAATCATTTCTCCAAAACAAACAATTGCACACTTCTCAGATTATCTGTGGACATGTATTAATGTCCAAAAGCATGATTCGTTGGCCTTAACCTACAGAGAGAAAGGCAAACCATGAGAAAACTCATTCAGGAAATTATTCATTCTGTTACTAGTGGCCATTAAGAGCAGTAAATTTGAATGAGAAAGGGCTCTAACTGTAAAAGTTGGGTTGATAATTACCAACAGAAATCTTTCTGGGGTTTTCCTGTTTAGTCACAGTTGATTTAAGAGTCAAAAAAAAGAAAAAATTCCAGTCAAATCATTAATTATTTACAGTACACCATACCCCAACTCAAAATGACAGTGAAATGCATACCTTTGCTCTTAAATTTTATTTTGTCTCCCAGTCTCTGCATAAATTTGTAATGATCTTCCCCATTATTCCCATAGAGAGAGTTTTTCTAGTATTTGTAGCAAACAGGCAGAATAAAATCCACAGTAACCACTGGAAAAGAAAAGCTCCCATTGGAAAGGAAGTCTTTATGCAAAAGCCTGTGATGCAGCGCTATTTTTTAATTTCTCTTCTTCATGAATTTTTTATTTAATCATTTTCTTCAAGCCATCAATCTAATTTTTCTTTGTTCCTCACAATTTTCTTTTATTTGGCTAAGCAATTATGACAAAGTATGCAGTTAGCTTGCAGCTATGGAATATTTCATTTCAAAGACAATTTCAAGCATTTTAAAGCTTCATTAAGACACGCAACAGAACGAGCACAAGTTCAACGGGCTCCTATTCTTGCAGCTCTTTGGGGACAGCCTTAGGCAGTAATTTTACCACACTGAATGTGTGCAAGTACCGTAGGCAAAAAAGTAATAAAAAAGCAGGCACTGTGCTTGTTTGTTATTAAATAATTCACAACAGCTTCTGCTGAGACAGTTTCTCACAGGCTGCGTGTCCCCTCCTTTCCCCATGTGAAATAAGGCAGCAAGGACAGCAGTTTACTTGGAACAGTTAGTACCGCTCTT
>NW_010394834.1:25159-45036 GCF_000710305.1 Buceros rhinoceros silvestris
CGCTCTTCCCATCTTTCTGCAATGTCCTTCTGCAATGCAACCAGTCCTTCTACAAGATACACTGAGCGATGGAAAGAGCTGTATATAGACATGGGATATTCTCACACATGTGAGTTACCCAGGGAACATTTGCTTTCAGCTGGTGACTAAAGCAATAAATCTACAGGAGAAGTTACATGTTTAAGGTGACGACAGCCAAAAGCAACGATGATGTAGTTGGTGGGCAAGAGGGATCTAGGGTCCCAGAGACAGTAATCATCACAAATTTTTATAAACAATACATCATATATTCCCACGTACTTAAAAAATTCAGAGGATTCCCCGCTGCTTTCCACATGCCCATTTACCTCTCTAACCAAATCATACCCTTGCTCTCCAAGAGCTCTACAAATACTAACTCAACTTGATGGCACAAGCGTAAATGCCAAGAGGGCAGAATGGGTTTCTCACATTGGTTTACACACTGGATTTGATTTTTCAATGGTTTCTTTTCTCCTTTCTCCACCCTTTCTAGGCAAGGTATCAACTACTAAGCCTTAGGAAAGTAGAAATTAATACAGATCTGTAGCGAGAAATCATCTATGACACACATTTAACAAACCAGGACAGACAGTAAACTTCATGGTGTTGCCATGTCTAACACCCGTCAGCTCTTCTCAAACTGGGTACAACTACCACAGTGATGCAAGGCATCAGTGGAGCAGCCTCACAGTAATAACTTGTTACATAAACATGACTTAATCTAAAGGAAATGGATGGAATCAGATGGGATAAAAGTTAAATTCTTTCTATTAAATTAAATATATTTCAGGACAGTTTTTTTTTAAAGCAAATATTTCAATTTAGCTTCCCCATTATTCCTATTAAAAAAGTTTACTCATTTTAGAATGAGTAAAGAAGGAAAAGTAGGGAACTATTCCAGTGTTATACATAGATACACATCTCTAACTACCCATCTAGCAGTTGGTACATTCACATATTATTTACTAGTGTGCACATGCACCAACCAGTGTCTTCAGACTGTTACAGCTAAAACGATACTGTATACACATTTACATTACAAATACATTCAATGGCTCAGATTTTGTTCAGAATGTACCTACTGCTCTACTGCTAATATTAGACACCCTGCCCAGCTAAGCCAGATATAATTATTCCTAATGTCAGCCCTGAGTCACTAATCTCTTTATACTGACAAGAAGAGATAACTCAAAGACAAATTCCAGTTTGTCCTGGTTTTCTGATCACCCTGTTACATCCTGAATAGTTTTTGTTTTGCAGCTTCTCAATGGCTTCCCTCTGACCAAAAAAAGGAAAAAATAAGCTGAACAAGTCCTCCCACTTTCAGTGACAAACTGTGATTGCTGAGATGACAAGAGCTATTCTCTTTCACACAGGACTTTTTCAGACCCTATTCTTCCCACTCTATAGCATTTCTGTTTCCAAGTTGTTTCCTTTCCATTACATGCTCACTTAAATACTAAGAAAAAACAAAGCTGTGCAAAACAAGGCAACTGACAGGATTTGAAATATGCAACGCATCAGTCTTTCTTCCTATAATTACATGGTTTACAAAAGGCAACTTCCTCTATACAGAGCGGCATAAACATATAGACTCTATATTCCTTTATCTGCAGATCGCCTATGTCATGTACTGTTAGCTGGGGAGAGGGTACTGATAGTGAAATCTGTTAGACTTCAAAGAAAAACAAGTAATCTGTTTGGTTTTTTAAAAACTTATCACCACTGCGAACCCAAATCTCTTCTACTTTGCAGTATACAAATCCATTGTGAATGGCTGTGCAAGAATTACAGAAAGATTTAAGGGGTTTTTCAGACTTGTATTCCACACTAAATCGGATTATAAGAAAATATAGATAAAGTACTGGAATGCAAGTCTTTTTCCACTTCATGCAAAGTAGCTATTCAGCTTTCTCCAAGGATTTGCTGGTAAGAGGCTGAACCTATATGGAGAGTGAAGGGGGGGTGGGGGTGGAGGGCGGAAATTAAAAAAAATAAATAAAAAGAAGGAAAAAAAGGAAAAAAATGATTGCCTGAATGAACAAGCCACTGGAATTCACAGTTAACTAGTAGGTTAAAATTAACCTTATGATAATTTTGTAGCCTCAGTTCGACAACTCTTACTCACTATACACAGCAATTGTGGTTTTCACTGAGTGCGAGGGAATCAAACTGGGTGGAAAGATGAAAATTCAGGTACTAAATTAAAAAGATTACTCTCTAAACTCTCTGCTTTCCAAGCCGAGCAAACGCTAAATGCCCTTACTGCTCAATTTGTGTTTCAGAAACGTACCAAATAGAATGAGATAAAAGACCTTTTTTTATCCTGAAGCATGTTACAACCATTCACATTTCATGTTGCTGGAGCTGCTACGTGCTGCCCACCAATACACATGAAATGTGAATGGGCGCTACACACGCATTTTTCAAACATCAATGCAAACTCTGAGTTTTAGCAGAAATGAGACCTCTTTGGTGTTTTGGAGAGCGGGGATTTTTTGAGAAAGACAGAGAGATACGTATTTTAGACAACATACTACAGTTCTAAAACTCTTTAGCTATGACATCTCCCATTTGTGATTACAGCAAAGATGATGGGATGACCATATGGTCAGCTCCTGATATCCCCTTATGTTAATATACTTATTATTAGCCAGAATTCTGAATTTAAAAATCATCCAACTTCAAAATTTGCTCTTATTTACATTCACTGCATCATCCCTACCTTGCAGAATCAGATACTTCCTTCTAAATTTAGTGAGGTTCATCCTCAAGAGTATATTGGGGGTGGGGAACCAAACAAGAAACCAAGTGAATCCTCTGGGATTTATATCTTCATGTGTATGATGGAAAAGCTGGGCTCAATAGGGTTAATGCACCTTGTGACTTCAAAGCACATACAGGCAATAATTTTTTAAAAGAAAATATTTACTGAGGGGGTTAGCAACACTGTAACTGGTCAGAAATAATTAAAAATTGCATTTCTTATAATCATGAAGAAAAGCCGCCCTATGAGATGGGGTTACAGCTAGGCAAACAGACAGATGAGCTCCCTGTGTCTGAGTAAAATGGATGCTGATTACTTACTATTCTAAAGGGAATAGACTTTTTTTTTTCTATTTTAAATGGTCACTCACTGAGTTCAAATTAAACTAAATGAGGGCTACAGCAAAGCATTTTCAAGCTTTTCAGCCCCTTAGTGCTTAAAGTTCTTAAGCTTGATAAATTCTTGTCACCCCTCTTACTCCTTTCTGTAACATGAAAAAAATTATAATCACACCTCAAGGCAGACACTGCTACATGTAGATTTTTTGCATGTTTCAGTTCACATAATGCTATGCAATGCTGCGGGACCTTTCAGCAATGTAAACGCATGTCCAGAGAGTCGTAGTTGTAATCAGAAAACTGCTTGTTCTGCAGAAATGGAAAAATGATTTAAGGGTATCTCTTTTCAAAGATAGGAGTTTCTCAATAATCTGTAATTCCACTGCAATTTACTAAAAATGTCAGGATGTCTCCAAGTACAAACAGTAAATGCAAATTGCTATCATTTCTGTCTGAGCTAGCAAGATATTGCTCATGTCCGGGAGGGTGTGGAGTGGTCCTGGATCTCCCTTGCATTTAGCAGATGGCAATGGTGCTCAGGACCTTGCAGGATTAGCCCTTAATTCAAAATCAAATCCCCTAATAATGCTATGCCACCATGGACACAGCATGAAGCAAAAAATGAAAATTACGTTGAGGAAGAAAGAAAGGTCAATGGACAAAAGAACATCGATATATAATTTGCTGCAAACGTATTAAAACAATTACAGTAGTTATGTCATCTAACCACTGAAGCACCAAGAAATCAATGCACAAAGGAATAAAGAGCAAGCCATTTCTTTCTGGCATTAGGTTAGAAAAAGAAAATATGTAAGGGCAAGATATTTAACCTGTACAACCAGATTTCTTATTACAGCATAAAAGTCAGAAATAGGAATAATTTCTAAGGTCATCTCTCAGAAATTTCTGGCAGTATTTTAACATCTGCAGAATGAATCAAACACATTCTGTCTGGTAAGGTCAAAGATCCTCCTAAAGCTGCATTCCAGTTGCTGCTGTCACATGTACTGGAGCAGTTTCATATTTTGTTAGAGGGACAACGAGCCCTGAAACCACAGGCAGAAAGCAAATGTCAAACTTGTCTGGCTCTAATGAGGCACTAAGTTTTCCACATAGAAATCTGAAGCTCTTTTTTCTTCCCCAGGTAGGAGGGAGCCCTGGTCATTAATGTGCAGCTATAATGGTCGGGCTTATTTGAAACTATTGAGCAAATCCACTACACCTTTTACATTCTGATGTATTAGAAATATTGCCTATAGCAGTGACCCAAAGATATTGCTGCTACTTCTTAAAAAAGCCCTTGTCCACTGCAACTAAAACACTCAAGCTTTCCATGCAGTGAAACTTCACTTGACAGTGAACCAAGGTATTTTAATGCACATGTGAAGTCCTCACACAAGCCTTGCTGCAGAAGGCAGCCACTCCTTGTTCTCATCAAACATCTCCAAAGGTACTTTAAGAGAAAAAAAAAACCTTTCTTTACATCGATTGTTTAAAATAAGCCAGCCAGACCAGGATTGCCTGGGGCAGCAGGATGGAGGAGAAAAGATTTAATAGTTCCCTTTCATCCTTCTACCCGGGATCCAGCTGCCTTATGGGGCAGAAGAGATGGGCATGCAGCATTAACATCACAGCATGCTGCTGGCCGGCCCTCTGTGGGTTTTCACCTGCAACACGCACACTGCCTGGCATCCTGGTCACTAGCACGCCTCGCTGAAAGTCATATGAGCAAATGCTAGTCAAGTTTCTACTCCTCTGCTTCTGTCTTGCAGCTGGACTTTGCACCTCTGCCATCACCCTCTTCTCCAGGCACCCAAAGAGATGCAATGCTTTGCAGCCTGGAGCCCTCAATGGCACAACTTGCAGGTGCCACCAAGAGCTGTCACTGCCTCTGTAGGGCCAGCAGGACCTTTTGTTGCCTGGTGGCAACACAGTCCTTGCACACTGCCATCATCCAGAGACAGACAGCAGCGCACAAAGAGGGGTTCCATCAACTGCCCCCTCTGCCACTGCAAGCCTGGTCCAGCCAAGTGGGTGCTCTAAAGTGCTCATGGCTGCTCAAACCTCTTCCAGGTCCACCAGCTCTGCACACATTTGAGTCTAAGGGAAACTTTAAAATTAGACTAAGCATTCAACTTCCAGAAAGTTAATACAAAGGAAGATGTACTTAATCTTCATTCTTTTCATCTTTGCTGTCCAATGTTCATACGGGATTGAGGAAGAACCAAGTTTCAAGTTCAGCATGTCTCTCTCATCACTGAACTGGAAAATATACTCCTAGAAAACAGTAATCTTCAAATCTAATATTACATATAAATATAAAAATATAATCAAATCTTCCAAAAAAGATTGTGAGTTCTTAATGTCTGAGTCTTCAACCTGGGATACTTTAAAAGCCCCTACTTTTCAGTGACATTTCTGAGAACATGAACCCAAATTTTCAATCCAATTTTACAATCCAAAAACATCTATATATATAAAACCTTAATAAGCTTTACTTGCTAATAAGTTAAGACTATTAGCCCAAAAAGTTGTAACTTCAGTAGCTAATGACAAGCTCCAAATTCTACTGTATTTGGATAACAACAGTCCAGCAGATTACGACGACTACAGTGTAGAGACCAGAATACATTCCATACTGGTATGTAATATGGATAAAGGACAGGTCAAACTACACGTGCCAGTGCCAAATCTAAAGCTCTGCAAGCCAGAGTTCAGTGAGCAGTGTTATCCCCATCACCTGCTGCTAACCACTTTCCATGCCAACCAGAGAGATAGGTCTCTTAAGGGAACAGAAATGTATGGATCGGCACTGTGTATTTTTAAAAGTGTTTAGCGAGAAGCTTTGATCTATTCTTTTTCCCCTACAAAGCAGCAAGGGGAAGTGTCTTTGTGCTTTGTCCCGGGGAAGGAGATTTAAGCAGAATCTCATTTGCCCCTGGGAGCCATATTAACATAAATATGTTAAGCAGAGCAAGCTCCCCAACATGTGGCACTGGAGCATGTGCAGTAACCATCACAGCATCTCTTCAGGGAAGCCTAGCACAACAAAGCGACCACTGGCAAAATGCTCCTGGCTTCTGTAGATTTGGCAGAACTGCCTACAAAGCAGACAACGGCATTTTCGTCTGAGCAAGAACTGTTGGATTTGGTCCAAATCTGCATAAGATGGCAATAACATGCACTAAACTAACACAGAGACCATGAAGTTCTTCCAACATGTGAGAGAGCAATGCATTGGGTCAAGTGGTGGGACATATTCAGTGTATTGGGTCACACAGACTAAGTTAGGGTCTTGCATATGCAGCTGTCACCACTGTCATGTAACTTCAAAAGCAGCAACTCCTTGCCAACATCTTCTGACACGTGGAGACAAAAGACCCAGCAAAGGTACTGTACGGCTGTGATGTGTTTGTTACGGCTGTGATGTGTGCTGGGCAGGGGGCAAGGAGAGGGAGGGAATACATCTTGCAAACTCCACAGGAGACCCAGACAGGCATTAGCATACAGCAATGCTACTGCAGTGCTCAAGGATGCCACTTCCAGCGTTTTGCCTCAGGGTGTACAATACTTCAGGCTGATGGGCACACACTTCTCAGATACCTCTGAAATAACTTACGCAGTATCTCAACAGCAGAGACCTCCTACCGGGAGGTGGATGGCAGGAGGAACACAAGATCCAAAAGAAAAATCAAACACTTGCATCTTACATTTCCACACCTGCCTTCCTCCCTGCTCCCCAGGGCAGTGACACACAGCACTGGCAGAGCAACAAGCATCAGAGCACTCACCAGGCAGCTGCATTTTGCTTCCCCATGTGGTGAATGGGTTCCAAAAACACCCGATGAGTTTCGTGGTGGTGTTAAAACACACTACATTAATTGTAAACTTATTTACATGATATATGTCCTTAAATTATGAACCTGGTATACTGAGATGCTAAAATCATTCCAATGACAAGTTACCATGTAAGACAGCTATTCTCCCTATTATTACAACTTAATGGAAGAAAACAGTAAAAAAAAAAACCAAAAAACCCCACGCTTTGTACATAGTCTGTACATAGATGCATTAAGAACATCTAACAATTTCAAACTACTGCGTTCATCAGCAGAACGCTGTACTTACCACAGAATGGAAGATACAACAAAGGTTCTTCCTCACACAGTTTAAAGATCATATGGGGTAAGACACAATGAACCGGTGTCGGCAGTTCAGCTGTTTGTGAGCGTTATAAAATACCTGCATAAGCATATTTCCCTGTGGCAGCTGAACTGTGTTACTGTGCTAGAACCTTCAGCTGCTTGCAATACACAATTGTTCAACGATACACTTTTGAAAAAGAACACCTTTATTTTGATAATTTTCAAACTATTTTCACTCATCAGGGAGCTCAGCATTGTGTCCTTGATTCTGTACCATAATTACTCAGGTATTTTATTTGACAAACTTGTTTATTTCGGTTAAATAAAGCAGACATAATAAGCAATTACTGGGCGAAAGGCAGTGGGGTAATTTTCTAAAGGTGTATATTCACTTTTGCCATTATTTTGGCTTTTCAATGCTATTTATTTAGACACAAAAAATAACTGCAAAATATAACTCTCAAATAGGCATAACTTTGCACTGGTATAGTCCAGATTTCTTCTTTCATATCTTTCTTTTCCAAGTCTTATGAAATACTCTATCTTCCACGCATAGACTTAAAAGCATCTAATGTAATGGTTGTAACCTCTATTTCATAGAAATTTTTTGTTCAGTTTTTACCCCTTCCTCAACAGTGCTGCTGTTGTTCCTTGGACTTCCACAGGGTACAGAGGAAATCTCCTTGGCTGAGATGTAAACCCTGTCTAAGCATACATGAATCCAGTGCAATGTTCAGGATAAAGGTAAAAATCACAAACTGCAGTGACAGATAGGATACAGTATTAAACTGGAGCCTCTTGGCTCATCTGCTCCATGACCATGTTTCAGCACTACATATAACAACATCTGGTTGAGCTTCCATCTTTCATTTAGAATCACAGAACTGCTTTGGTTGGAAGAGACCTTTAAGATCATATTGGTAACAAAGCACTGCTAAGCCACTACTAAATCACGTCCCTCAATCTACACATCTTTTAAACACTTCCAGGGATGGTGACTCCACCACTTCACTAGACAGGTTGACCTAGTGCTTGACAACCCTTTCGGTGAACAAATTTTTCAAAATATCCAATCTAAACCTCCACTGCTGCAGCTTGAGGCTGTCTCCTCATGTCCTATTGCTTGTTACATGGGAGAAGAGACTGAGCCCCACCTCTCTACAACCTCCTTTCAAGTACTTGTAGAATAATAAGGTCTCCCCTGAGCCTCCTTTTCCCTGGACTAAACTCCAGCTCCCTTAGCCGCTCCTCATAAGACTTGTTCTCTAGACTCTTTACCAGCTTTGTTGCCCTTCTCTGGACATGCTCTAGCACCTCAATGTCCTTCTTGAAGTGCGGGGCCCAAAACTGGACACAGTACTCAAGGTGTTGCATCACCAATGCCGGGTGAAGGGGGACTTCCCTACTCCTGTTGGCCACACTATCACTGATAGAAGCCAGGATGCTGTTGGCCTTCTTGGCCGCCTCAGCACACTGCTGGCTCATGTTCAGCCTCCTGTCAACCAACACTGCCAGGTCCTTTTCCAATGGGCAGCTTTCCAGCCAATTTTCAAGCCTGTAGCATTGCAGGGGGTTGTTGTGACCCAAGTGCAGGACCTGGCACTTGGCCTTGTTGAACCTCATATCATTGGCCTCAGTCCATCAGTCCAGCCTCTTCAGATCCCTCTGTAGAGCCTCCTGACCTTCCAGAAGATCAACACATGTGCCTAATTTGGTGTCATCTGCAAACTGACTGAGGGTGCCCTCAATCCCCTTGTCCAGTTCATTGATAAAGAGACTGAACCCTGGGGAACACCACTTGCGACCGGCTGCCAAGTAGATTGAACTCCATTCGCCGCCACTCTCTGGGCCTGGCCAGCCAGTCAGTTTTTTATCCAGCAAAGAATGTGCTGATCCAACCCATAAGCAGGCAGTTTCTCCAGGAGAATGCTGTGGGAAACAGTGCCAAAGGCTTTGCTGGAGACTAGGTAGACAACATCCACAGTCTTTCCCTCATCCACTAGGCAGGTGACCTTGATATAGAAGGAGATCAGATGAGTATTTCTATAAGTCTTTTTTGGCCATAAGTGCCAGCACAGTTCTTATAAAACATGCTTTATTTTTCCAGTGTAGAGAGAAAGGGAAGCAGGGACAGGCTCAGCAGAGGAGGGAAGAAGAGGTCTCAAATCTGATAGTACAAAGCCAGTCCTCACTCTCGTTCTACTCAGCTGTCCGCAGTCCCAAGCAGATAATGCCAGTGCATTTGGCTTCCTGCTAGCGAGGCCAAGACCACAAAATGAGATTCACATGGTGATCCCACTGCAAAATCACCTTTCCCTATCAAACTTCCAAACCCTCTTCAAACTAAATAGCCTAACAGCAGCATTATTTTCTACTTTCCTTCGGCATTTCTTCTTTCCCGTTCCCCAAAGCAGAACAGCTTTTGCAACTGAACTGTCTGTCACTCAGTCTTGCTCTCCCTTACCCCTGCAAGCTTTCAATCTGTTGACAAATTTCAACCAAATTTGAGACAGAGCAGCAAATTTTCAAAGACATTATGATCCTGTAAGTAACGGGAATAAGCGCATCCGTAGAAGAATGAGACAAATTATTGTCTTGCTGAAGTAAAGGCTGCCATTAAACATGGCTATGTTTGTAGACATAAAATAACTCAGCCAAAGGAGATACAGTGATAGCGCCTCAAGCTGGTAGGACTGGGGTTTTTCTGTTTTTTTATTAAAAAATACAAATCTCAGACACTGTGACTACTAGCATCACTGAGATATCCTTCTCATCTAACATTCTGCGAACTGAGTCCATACCCAGTTTCTCTAACAAGGCTTCCTATCACTGCCATTCCTATCTCTTTGCTGCACCAGGTTTCTAAGTCTTCTCTTAGCAGACCCTACAAATTCCCAGGGGAGAGCACCATCTCTTACTTTGTGTTCACAGACACTGTGGCTTCTGCATGCCTGTAAAGTATCTCACTCTCTTTCTGCATTTGGTTTATGCAAATAAGGGTCTTTTTCATTAAAGTGCTTTGCTTATTCAGTTAGTCATTAAAGCCAATTGTAAGAACCCTTTTTGAATTTTTTTTCTTACCAAGAAGCATTATCTTTTCTATATCATTCCTGGCTAGCCTATGAAAAAAACATCAATTATGTGATGACAGTCTTAGACTACAATCACTTGTTCGTGGCTGCAGCCCTGTAGACAGTTCTGCTAGGTCAAACACTACCTATAACTTCTTTCAGGTTACAAAATAGTGAGCATGTATTTATTTTTACTAAAGAGTGTCAGTCAGAGAAGATAGAAAAGCATCTTAAAGGAAAACTCAGAGGATTATATGCCACTTTTCAGCTAGCTAAATACTTCCTATATAAGAACATACATTTAAAAGCAATTTTCCAAATCAGTTTTTAGAAACACATCACTGATTACAGTAAATATATAGGAGCTGGAATCAATTCCATTAGGAGATGCTGTTTTAAAGGCACAGCAGCCCACATCCCATAAGGACAATGAAGTACAATATGCAACCTCACATAATCACTGTATCCAATTAAAAGGAGGAATAAATCATCACACGCCTATGTCTGAATTTTAAAAAGTAAATAATTCATGAATTGTCAAGCCAGATTAGCAGGGAAAATGACGCATTCACTTCCCATTTGAAATAAGAGTATCCAAAAACTATTAGAAACATCTGATTATTTTAAGATAAATACAAATGCTGCCTTTTTTTGCTCAGTTTGGAGCTTGATCATATAGAGCTGCCACTCTCTGCAGTAGGGAATGCAAAATCCTGACAAACTGGATTGGCCCAGAGAGCCAGCTGTATCCTGGGCTGCATCAAAAGAAGCACGGCCAGGAGGTTGAGAGAGGTGATTCCACCCCTCTATTCTGCTCTGGTGAGACCTCACTAAATCAAATGCTTATGGCCTATCTGCATGTCAAAACCCTCATCCAAGCAGAGAGATCAGAAACTCTTTAATACTAAAACAATCTGTATGCATACATCAAAGAAAAAAAAAAAAGGTTCAAAGTACTTACATAAGTTGCACAAGCAAGCTGTAAAATGTGCTGAAACTTCTGCCTAGAAAGATGGGCTGGAGACTGTAATTTGCCTCAATCCAGTGACACCGCACTAGGATAGACCTCAGGAAAATACTTTCTTACTTCTTTGTAAAAGAAGAGAAATATCTGGGAGAGTACCAAATGTCTAGGAAACACATGGGATAAATCCAGATTTAGCTGGCAGAGACCCACCCCTGCCTACAGGTTTAGGCTTAGCTTGCTCAACATGACCAGGTGTCCTGTCAGACCACATCCCGAAATCTCCACGTGTGTGCTTTGGGGATTCTGCCCACAGCAAACCTCCGGAGTCCGGGGGCAGGGGCACCCCATGATTGCAATGTCTCCCCAAGTTTTCACACTGCCCTGGGGAAGGTCTCCCTGCCCACTGAGCAGCCCCACTGAGCACAGCATGCAGCCCCAGCTTGGATGCCATCATCAAAGCATTTGCAAACTATGTGTGGCCCAAAAGCCCTACACCATTGTCACAAGGAGCACAAGGAGAGAACAGACAGTGTCCCTTTCCTTCCCAGGCCCTGCTCAGGGTGACATCCCTTCTTTGGGTCAGGAGAGAAGGGTACAGTGAGGAGACTGCAGCATGGCAAGGGCTGCTTCCTCTCAGTCAAGCTAGGCTCAAGCAGGCCTGGGGTTTGCACCTGTTTGACCATCCTAGGAATTACTCAACCACCCTACGTAGCCTCTTCACACATGCCCATGCAGCTGAAGGTGGAGGTGAGGAGGGGTTTCACCTATTGGAAAGTGTGTGTGTGTGCTGAATTTCTAAATCACACTGCTGTTGCCTCTCTGCCAGTGCTCGCTAGCACATACCAGGATGGAAATTTTCCACCTGCCCTTTACAGAGTTACCTCTACAGACAGCAATGCAACAGTAAGAGGAGAAGCTGTAGTCACCTTAATAGGCAGAATGTTTGCATTTGCCCACTACTGCTAGTTTCCATGCTTTGGGGCAATGCTGCACGCTGACGGCTGCTTTAAGACTTTGAATGAAAACCCCTTAACAACAGGGATCTGACAAATGCTATTTGTTTGTGGTTGTTTTTCACTGTTGTTTGTTTGCTTCCAGCTTGTGGCTGTGCAACCCCATGATGTATGAACAATAAAAACCAACAAAATCCCACGGACAAGGATCCTATCAGGGCAGCAAATGAAATCCAACAAGGGTTTCATTATTCTATTGATGCCAGGGGCTCTGCGTTCATGACTGGAAAAGAACAAAACCAGTATCTGGCTTTCTGGTTTTAGCTGCAGTGGTTCCTAGAGAGACATATCAACCAGCCCTAAATCCTAAGAAATGGGGGTGGGAAGGGTTAAAGAAATACTGCTGGGGGAATGGTAGAGCCTTGTTGTAGGAGGAGGAGGAGGGATAATAGCAGGAGGGGGATGTAGGATTCAGAAAAAAAATGGAAAGAAATTGAAAAGCAATAGAAGGTGAGGTATAAAGGCCTCTAGCAGCCCCAGGTCAGACAGCATGATTTCTCCATGATTACATCCCTGATTCTGGCAATTTTTATCTCCATTAAAACTAAAGTTCAAGCAAAGGAATAAAATCACAATCCATCCCAAATGCTGTCACAAGAAAACCTAAGTTTTTTATTTTGAGTTTCCACCAAAATTAGATCCATCAACATTGCCACTTTATTTACATTGATCTATTCTCCCTGGGAGGACAGCCCAGCCCAGCATGTTTTTGCACTCAGTGTCCTTGAAAACAAGCCATCGAATTTTCACTTCAGAGAGTGAGTACTGATTTTGTTTCGAAAGGATCTCACAAGCATTTCTGAACTTAGACAAGGTCATCTCATGATCTCAGCCTGGCTCAGGAGACAGTGATGTGAGCTACCGCCACAGCTACAATACATACCAGTATTTTTCACCTTGTCTAAAAGATGGGGCGGTTATTGCAGTAACTGATGCTATTCCAAAAAGCTCTGACAGAATGAGCTATACTCCATGATGATAACTGACATTTCATGAGAAACCTTTGGCTGTCAAAGTGCTGTAATTCTGCTCCTTTTTCAGTCTCTGGAAGGATCAAAATTGACTTTAAAAAGACCCAAGCAGGATTGTCTCCAACGTCAACCACACAGACTCTCCTAAAAGGTGAGTGTATATGTATATACACCAACTGACGTGAAACTGGATCAAGCCTTTCCTTCTAAAAACGTGACAGCAATTTAAGGCCTGCATTATGAGCTTACAAATTGCAGTTAATGCATGAAGCCTCTGTATTTATGCCAAGGGCATTCTGCTCCATTATCTCATTTTCAGACAGGCCCCAACAGTCTCGTAAAAGTATTCCTACTATAACCATCTATTCTTACATCCAACAGGCGATCTTCTGACTTACCCACTAACATAAAAACCCAGCGAGATAACACAAACCACAGCAGACTCCCCCGCCAACCTCATCCAGCACACAGAAAATCTGACCTTCAGTAGCTGCTGCCACAGCTGCTCTTTCACCTTTTTCCCCCCGCCTTGGACATGATGGAGAAGGCAGCAGCCAGCACTAGGGCAAGGCAAAGTCACAATCTGCTGCATTTGATAATCTAGAGCATGTTGGCACCAGTGTGCCAGTATCACAGAAAGGCCTTCTCAAGCAATTGCATTTACTCAACTACACAGCTGGCAGAGGCTTTGCTGCTGTAATGCAGCTCAAAGTTGGCAGCTATTAAGGGAGGTATTATGAGCCTGCAGAAAGCCTCATCAGGTACTACACACTGGGAAACAGGCTTAAATCTATTCCAATTAATGGTTCATAATTAGGTCTTGGATTGTGGCTTTTTGTTCTTAATTTTCTTTGGTGTCCTTTGAGCACAGGGATTTATAGAAAATGGTAAGGTGTGAAAGAAAACAACTGCATCAGCACTATACACCAAAGCAGTAAGCACTATACACCTAACAGTAGTAAGAGGCAGCAGGACACGGAGCTCTGTAAAGTAACGATAATTGTAGTTTGGCTATAGCTGAAACCAGTCCTGCTCTTGCTCTCAAAAAACCCGAGGCTGCTACTTCCATTAATACCGTGAAAGCGTTTGAACTCGGGGCATGTTAAGAAGGATTGTGGGGGAAGGAGGAATTAAGAGCATGAGAGTAAATTTAGTTCACAAGGGGAAAAAAGGACCTTTGAAGAACAGATTTCTTTCAGTTTCTTAATACACAACCTCAAAGCACAGGTCTTCAGTGAATCCATCCTTCCACCGCGTGGGCGGGGAATGAACATGCTCTTTATATTCCTCTGAAAATGTTAATCTCACAAGAAAATCATTTTATTATAGCAACTCTGAGCACTGGAAACACTGGAATCCAAACCCTAAAAATAGTGTGTGAACAGTATTCTTGGACTCAAAGATGCAACAAGTATGTACAGATAGTTTTATGTTTTCAGCTTTCTTAAAATTCCCCCACTCTGTGAAAGCTTCCTTCCAAAAAATTCTGAATTTCAAGTTTTATAACATTCACCTTCAAGTTTTATAACATTACAGGGAGTCTGCTCTTGGGAAGAAATGCTTTACTGTCTTCTGAGAATGAGCTTCTGACTTAACAGCCTAATAGCTAATAACAACACAGGAGTTATTAACGGACAAATACCGGTACTTATGCCAGCAGATGGTGAGTCTCTGGATTATGAAAGAGGAACACAAAAAGAGAGTACTGAAAACAGTGCCCAGTTTTTCAACAGTCTGCAGGTCAGGATTTGATAGCAAAAAGCCATTGGAAGGAAGGAAGGAAGGAAAGGAGAACAATGCTAAATGGTAAGAATGAGTAAATACCCAGGAAAGATGGGAGACCTGTGGTGATGGGGCCCTTAAGGAGGTGGGAGTCCCTTAAGGACTGCATGGTCTGTGGCTCCCGCTGAAGAAACGGGACATGCAGACACTTCATAAGAAGCAGCAACACTGATTTTGTATTTCCACTTCCTACTCTTAGAGTTAACTGACCTGCCAACCCACACACCATCTGTTGCTATTCCTCTTACACTACTCTCTTACAAACCAGGTCTCACTTTTCCCCTGCTAGAAACATCAGCTTTGAGATAACTGTGTATGTTTTATAATTAGTCAGCTTCAATGAGCCACATTCTGGGAAAACATGAAGGATCTAGCAAGTTGTGTCACCTTCACAGTAGGGGTTGTCCTCTCCCTTCATACGTTTCACACGCAGTGGTTTGATCCCACTGCTGCAAGAGAATGCATCTCCAGCAGACAGATGTCACTAAGAGTTACCACAGTTTAGACACATTTCAGAATTTGGCTACAACTTTTTACTAAGTCAATGCTGACCTCTGCTGCCTTTGACATTCTCACAGCTCACTAGAACCAGTATGATATTAGTTGCAACAGAAGGGATCTGGCCTGCTTTATCTCGAGACCTGCAGCCGTTGAACTGAACCAACATCCAGTGCAGCATTTAAGCCAGACACTGAATCAACTCAAGTGGTTGGTGAACTTCTACGAGGACCTTGCTGAGAAAGATCTCTGGCATAACCATTGCACAGTGACTCAGTTTTCATTTTTGCCTTTAGGGCCCTCTGTCTATATTTAGGCGTATCCATGGCTAAACCATAACAGCTGCTCGATCACCCAGTGACCCCTTCCCAGCCAAGAAACGGGACTGGGAAATGCAGATGAAAGACACAGGTTGAACTCAAAATAGATTTAACGAAACAGCCAAAGTAATACCAAATGCCAATACAAAGTATATAAAGCCCAGCAAATGTATGGTGGTCACCATAAACAGGGAAGCAGTCCAGAGGAGCAGGGTCACGAGAAGCCCAGGCAAGAGGCCCCCCACTCCTCACCAAACTTCCCTCTTTATAACAAGCGTGATGTCTATGGTATGGGATAGACCTGTGAGCCAGCTCTACTCAACTGCCCTGGCTGACTTCAAACTGCTAATGGCCTGCAGGCTACGGAAGGCTTACGATCCTGTCTCAGCAAAACAGGACACCCTCAGTCCCAGCCTTCTGACCTGGGAACACTAGTTATTTCTGCTAGGTCTGGCCCTTACCAACCACACTCAGGTGATTAGAAAAGGACTCAGATAAAGGCAGAAGCTAAAAGGCAATCTCTGCCACTCTTTTTATCACTACAATACAAGCATTTTTATAAAATAAAATCTTGCAAGTATTTTTTATTCCTTCCATACTCACTTCCTGGCCTAAACACCACCAGACAATCAGAAATTATCAAAAGCACCGTTCTGAAGAAAGTTCTACAGAAATATTTCTCAAATATTCAAATATGTCTCTAATCTCAGCTACTTAATGCATCTGTTAATCTAGAGATATATATGACCATATAACCTTTCATATATTTGAAATATGTAATCCATTGGTCTGCAGTAATCAGCAAGACTTCCAGTGTCATTAGGGCAAAAGTGATTTTACAAATACCCGATTAGCTTTCCAGAAACCTTACCAAATTCCCAGTGTCAAAACAATCTCATTTCCGGATAACTCAAAATGTTTTTGATCACCCGAGCCTATTTTGCAGTACCTCTAATTAACACATTCTGCCTTTTACAACTTTAAGGGAAAAAAAAGCCTTTTCAACTGTCAAAAGACAATTACTCACCTTCAGTTCTTACAAAGTTCTCCTGCTAGACCAGTACTTCCCAATTCCTTTCTGCTTAAACTACTAAGACCATCAGAAGCTCTCATATTGTCTATAATGCACATCTTCATAATAAATGGTTTCACACTAGGCTTTCATGAAGGCTCCTTACCACTTTCTCACGTACCACAAGGTGACAACTAGCTATAATGAACCACATAATTACAGAGGAAAGGCTGAGGAACTAAGAATACTGTGACATATTGACTATCATATATGATGAGTAGCTTGCTATTCCACAAATTTGACTCAAACACAAAACACATTAAACACCTGGAGCCCTACCATCATCTGAAGCTATTCTTGCACAGGATACAAAAACATTTGTTTAAGTGCCCAAGGTGCCTAGGTACTCCTGGGCATACTGAAATCATGTGTTTGTCTGATGGCTACCTCAGTTCCTTTCCCTCCTTGAAAGGGTCTACTTTGCTAGGTATGCTTACACCATGAGAAGTATTTGTGATGATGAACTGAAAAAATACCCTCAGTGTCTACAGAGAGAGTCCTGATCATGAAGACAAAGAGTCCTGATCACTAAGGATATTCACCATTCCCCGTGCTGCCTCTAGTTTCCCAGTCAATGGATACAATGGTGAGACAATTCAGCAGCAGCATTCCCAGACTCTCCTTTCCAAAATTCTGATCTAAACAGGCTTTAGTGCCCAAGTGTGGAAAAAAAAACCCTTTTTCAGACCCCAAGCCCTCATTTCCCAGAAATAACAGTCTAAGCTCCTGTGACAGCATCTTAGACATACTCCCCTCACTGGCATTTCTCATTAGCTCAGGCACTGCAGCGTGTGACGTGCTGTCTTTAGTGAATCCCAGACACAGCACTCCTTCTGCAAGGTGATTCAGCTCGCTAATGTGACAGAAAACAATCCAGCCAAAGGGGAAAAAAAAAAAATAAGTTTCCTACTAAGATTCTCAGATCTACTTGGCACAAGGTTAAACCAAGTATAGCAGACGAGAAGGGGCTACATGTCCTCCTGTTTATTGCCAACTGGAGGATATCAGATCTTCCAATCTGAGCAGAAGCCATGTCACTGTTGACAACCTTGGTCCCAACCTCATGCTATCCCCAGGACTCCCTCTTCTCTTGTCCCAGCTCCAGGCCCCACCACACTGTTTGCAAAACCATTCAGCAGAAAATTGTTCACTCTTCGCTGCCAACTGAACGGATGACTCGCTCACTTGTCATCCTATCTGAAGAAACTAGTATCTTAGAACCTTAGATTCTGATTGCTTCCAAACTGCAATGTGCTACATACAATATGCTGGGTCAGATCAAAGATCCCTATAAAATAGAATGTGGTCTTTGACGGGGCAAACAGATGATGCCCAGGAGAAAGAAAAAAAAACTATTAAAAAGACGAATACAGACTAATCTTTCTCTGATACACCCTCCTAGCTTCCAGTAACTGCTACACTTTCCAAACGTGAAGTTGTATTGACATCACTGCAGTGATGGAGTTTTTGCCAGGATTTTGATTAATTTGTTTCCAAATCCTTCCAGACTTTGGCTTCCACAAAATATTCACAACAGTGAGTTTCACCGTTTAGCTGTGCATCATATCAGAAAATAATTTAACTTTATTAGTTATAAACCAAATAATTTCACTGTGTTAACAAAACATCTCCCACATTATGAGAAACAAGGAATACTCACCTCCCCCACACAATGCTGATCAAAAATTTCCAAAAACTATCCACACTATCTCTCCAAAGACCTATTTTTGGCATAATATTAGCCAATTCAGCACCTCTGCTGAACATGTACAATAAGGATTTCCTTTTCTCCATGTTATAAAATGCATTACTTTGCATTTTTCAAACTTGGATCTCATCTGCAATTTTATCACACAGATTTTTATTCCTTTCATCTTTCTTCAGCCACAGGGCTGGTTCAAGGGGATCCACTCTGAAATTATTTTCCCAGTTCTACACTTCCCCATTCTTACCGCTCCCGTGAGGCTGTTCTTGAACTGGATCAGCTTCTTGGTCTAACACACCTTGCAGAGACACCTAAGCAAAGTTTGTCAGTATGACAACAGGGCAACACGACAACCCAAACAGGCAGTCAGAAGTGGGGATAACAGGGCATAGAAGAACATAATCTTGCATGGCCACCAAAGGTAAAACCATGGCTTCATTTATCCTAACACCCTTAATATTAACCGTTAATTTAATATTATCAGCACATGCTGCTATTACCTCAGCTTTCATCCCACACTCCGCAGCACCCAGTCTTCAGTGGTGACTTCTCTCCTTTTTAAACACTGACAATTTACTCTTAATCTTTCATTTTCTCTAAGTCATCATCAGTCCTGAAAAGCATTTCCTCCTCATCAAAAGAATCTTTAAATTTCTTTAAGGATTTTTGGCAAGGGACTTCATCAAAAGCATTCTGGAAATACAAATAGAACATACAGACAGACCAGACTGAACACATCCTCATCCTCTTTCAGATCTTTAACAGCACTACAGAATACACAAGATCTGACTTATGTCTCAAAAAAACCCCCCCAACATTTCCCTTCCCTCAGTATGATATTTTTGCATGCATTTCTCCCTTCTACTTTTACTGTACTGCCACAAACTTCCTACCACAAAGTCATAACTTCATGCTGCAGTTCTGCATCTAATCAAACTCCTATAAGGAAGCCCAGCTGCTAAAGGCACCAGTCCTTCTCTCCTGCTTGTCATCATCCGCACATCTCCCACTCCCTGATGCCCTGTGTCAGGGGCAAATTTTGTGCCCCTGAAAGAGTAAGTGGATCAGGACAGTGACTAATCTGTCTTAAAACTAATAATTTAGTATTTCCTAGGTTAGTATCAACTAGGACCAGCTCCCTACTTAGGTCTGCTACAGAATCACACAACAGTCTGTAGAGGCAGAGAAGGACCAGTGCAGCAGCAGG
>NW_010394834.1:45138-46688 GCF_000710305.1 Buceros rhinoceros silvestris
TTGAGGAAGGCTGAGCTGCTTTTTTTGACTACAGCACCAGTTTATGCTGGAATAATGTATTAGTAAAATGACAACCTTATTGCTTAGATGTTCCCCAAATAGAACCATTTCTTTTAATTGGCATCACATTTTCCACCTTCCTCTGCCACTGAAGCTGATTTATATGATAAATTACACACCACTGTTAGGAGTTCAGCAATTTCATATATGAGTTCCTTTAGAAGTCTTTGGGGAGTAACATCTGATCCTGGTGATTTGTTACTATTCATTTTATTGATTTATTCTAAACCTACTTCTACTGACACTCCAATTTGAGACAGCTTAGACTAATGCTGCATGAAGCAATGGTCCTGTGAAAGAACCTCCCCAGGTTCTCCCACACTGAACAGCAAGATAAATTATTATTATTTTAGCTTTTTTGCTATTCTTACGCCAATGTTGCTCCACACACACTGCTAAACTCCTATTCCCCTCCTAGGGGAATGGCAGTAATATGCATTTAGCCCACTCAGTTTGCCACGTCTTCCTAAGGCTTCGGGGAAAAGTTTACAAAATCCCTCAAAATGATGACAGACAACATTTCATTATAAAGGGCTGGTAAGAGGAAGGGCTAGCATGCATTTATTCTCTCCATCCTAAAAGCTGGAAGAGAGGATCACAAAGTGCTGGGCAAGTATTTATTCTCTTTGACACCAGTCCACACGCATCAGATACTCCTGTGACTGCTACACATGCAACACAAGTCTATGTTTTTAAACACCTTTTACTCATCCCTGATAAAGCACAGTGAGAAAAAGTTCTAACAACATCCTTTATAGCTAAGACACAAAAAATACCCAAAAGCAATCAGGTATCTTTTTCTTGCATTATTAAACAAAAGACAACACCTACAAAAGGCAGATCTGTATCCCTTCTTTGCAATATCATTTGGCAGCTGACTATGATCAGCTCATGCAAGACAGTATCATTCTCCTAAAAGGTCACATACAGTTCCGCAGAGTGTGGCATTACCCAACATCAAAGCAGTGTAATTGGTGCAAGTGACCCTTACTACACAGCACTTCCAGGACAAACAGGCCCCTCCTAGAAGCTACGTAATGATTCTAAAGCTAAAACTGTTGTATGTGACAGGAGAGAGTTCCCACTAGACTAAGGATCATGCACAGTCCCAGATACGATGACACAGCATGATACAAAGGTCATTACTCCTTTCTTTTCCTATTCCTAAGAAATCCAGACCATAGTTACACCTTTCTCCAACTGTTTTAGCTATGTCATCTATGTTTTTTCTGTCCCACTAACCTTTCTCCAGGCTGTTCATTTTTACCATCCTAACTTCCGTGATAGCCTAACAAAAGTCATCATGCTTCCCCCCTTGCCACAATTCTATTCACCCAGTCCACTGAAAAGAATCATCAGTTAACACCAACACCATCACATTGCTCCAGCCTTACCATTCTGCACTTACATATCTTCTCCAGATCTCAACTTCCCACTGCTCCTTGCTCTCAAAGACCTTCGCAAACCAGAATCTTCTCTTCCCTACTCTT
>NW_010394834.1:46824-47841 GCF_000710305.1 Buceros rhinoceros silvestris
ACAGGTAGCGTCATTAGAGAGGTGCCCCAGTGGCCTGAAGGATATGGTCTGAGGGATGCAGGCAAGCCTGGAGAAGTAGCAGTGGATGGGATGATCACTGTGTCATTCCAGAGGCTGCCAAATATTGAATGCAACAACCACCAAGCAAAACAGTTTGAATAGAGACCAGTCAGAGGATACTCCAAAGACCAGATCAGAGTAATATTCACAGAAGGAAATGATGCTAATGCCTAAGAAATAAAAGCTTTTGCAGAAAAGGACAACAATTCTGAAAGTTAATGGGAAGGGATTAGAGATCCTGAGATCTGGCTGCTTAGAGATTACTTGTTCAAATTCCCATCCTTGATGAGGATTAGCCCAGTAGGTAAGCCTTGCATTTTCTGCCTGGATACTGAGATATTTGAAGTATTCAATTTCTTTCAATTTCAGCTGAACTTGGCTCAATTCTTTAAACTTCAAACTGCCCTCTAAAGTACACAGACAGCAGATATCCCCCTGTGATTGCAACGACCTTAGTGATATTTCAGAACAGTTGTTCATTACAGAAATTTAAAATTTCCATCCATCTCACAGTAGGAAATAAGAACATTCTTCTTGGGTGTTGGTAAATTACAGGTTGTAATTGAGTGAGATGAAAACTTTCTCCCTTTGAGATGGAAGGCTGGCACACCTTTATAATTGGTAAGCCCAAATTTGATGATGACACAAGAACTCGCATATACTCCCTGACATAGTAATCACAAGAAAACCCTCAGACATTAAACAGTTATTAAGTACGTTAAATGTAACAAGTCTTGCAAACCTCAGGCTTTCAAGACATCCTTGCCTACAGAAGTCATCTGAGCAATAGTTTAGTCTAGCTGTGCACATCGCAGTGTCCTCTTTAGTGTCCTCAGTTGCTATAACGGTGTTCAGTCACGTCACAGACAATGGGATGACTCTTCAGGTCGGGTCCTCATCTGTTTATTATAGCAGAGTATGCTGCAGCAGAGTGCTTAAGGTATCTTGCCACAGGTT
>NW_010394834.1:48029-50589 GCF_000710305.1 Buceros rhinoceros silvestris
CTGGACCTCAGTTAAATTTATTCCAGACTAGACCTTTACTCTCCCAGCTGCAAGTGGTACCTGCTGACTAGAAAATGTATGATGACCAGGAGCAATACATGGCATATCCTTCAGCCATGTGAGTGTCTATAAAAAGCAGCGCTCCATAACCACACTAGTCCCAGGAGACAGTGGATTTTTTTTTTGTAATGACTATAGGGGGTTGCAGTTAAGATTTGTTATACAAAGGGTGGGAACGAAAACATGCAGAGCATCCCTCCTTGGAAAGCAGCAAAAAACAGAACAGCCCCCAGCACACCAGTGTATCTAAGAACACCTCTTTCACAGGTTCTTTACAAGACCCAATAAGCAAACTGCATTGGGGGCTGCAGAGAGAGCAGGAGGCCGAATAAGTCATCCTGGAACTGGCAAATCAACAGCAGAAGCAGCAGCTGGTTACAACATCATCACCCTTTTATGTTCCACAAAGCCGTGCTTACTAAAACAACTCAACCATCCTCTGAGATGAGCCAGACTGGAACTACAAGACCCACAAAGACAGCAAATCCAAGCACACAAACAGCAGGAGGATGCTTTTGGGTGCACACACGAAGTTGTACATATGCACAATTGATATCCCATACTTCCTCCTCCAAATGTCACCAAGGCTGCAAAACAGACTGATAAAAACCATTACAGAGGCATCTGCCACATAACAGTGGGAAACATAACTCACTCTCTTATTTTGATGAAGTCCTATATTACCAGACTAATAAAAGTCAGAAGAAAACAGCATATAACAAACTATCCTTGTGGAAGTGGAGAGCCTCTGGGCAAGGTTTAGCACCCTTCTTTGTGGCATTAAACTGAAGCCACAGCTACTCTGTGCTGTCCCCAGGATCTAGCTAACCCTGGCTACAGGGCAAAGCTAATTGTTTCTTTCTAAAAGGAGTTAGGATAAGGCAGAAGAGGTGAGAAGCCAATCAACCTTTAAATACATTGCCATCTGCTAACAACTAGCCAAGTAGTGGTTTAGCAGTTGTTTTGAGGGCATTTTACCAGCCCCTCTCTGTAACAATAATGAATAGCCTCCCAGTGATGGGAAGGAGAGAGAGCAAAGGCAAAATGTGAAGATGTTTACAGCATCTAATGCTTTATGCAAGGTGTGTTTTGTATCTTCAAACACTAAAATATAACGCATGTTACTAGCAAGTATCTCATTGTTTTCCAGCAAGACTGTGAGCTTATAGAAAAAGATAAAGCAGACTATAAAGACAGGCAGCTAAAGTCCCTCAATCTGCATACGACAAGCATTAATGCAGAAACTTATTCTGGATCCAACATTTGACCTTAAAGGGCCAAGGAAGGAACCTCACTACACTGCCTAAGAGCTGGCTTGAATTACAGCCAGAACTAGTCTGAGGGCATATGTGGAAGAAAAACAATCACAGTCTCTCTCTGAACTAAATGTTAATGTCTCGGCAGACAAAAGCAGCGCTAGGAATACTGTAATAGTATCACCAGCAGACACTCTGTATGTTTCTTTGGGGAATTCACACATGAGCACTAGGAATATGCCTCTTGTCCCACATTAAACTAATAACTTGTTCCAAGAACCAATCCTGACGTACCTCTGGGAATCACAGATGTTATTTATATTTTCAGTCACTTAAAAGGATTAAAATGCGTTTATTCTCAGTAATCTCATTTGTATAGAGACATATACAGGCAGCAGAAATATGCATTTTAACCCTACGGGGAACAAGCAAATGCACAGCTCCATTTACAGTGAGCTGCCTTCCTCAGATCTTCAACATTGGGGACCTTTGAAAGTCTCCCCAGCCTGGCCACTTCCATCAGATATGTGATTTGCAGGTTGCAGACACTTCTGATAAACTACCTCAGGAGCTCGTGGTGACAGCAAACTGTGAATATAGCCAAGAGATGCAGCTGAAAATTAAACTGCATGTCAAGTAGCCCGATCAGCATAATAATCGCTCCAGGCTAGAACAAACTACAATCTCTAGCTTAAGACACACAAGTACAGCATCAGGCTATACGCTGTGCCTTGGGTTATAGGGAAATTTATAAGCCATACTTATCAAACAGGAGATGTGCCAGAGTACTGGGGTGGTGGCAAAACGCGGAGTTAGCCAGGAGGCTGAAGTGCCCAGTAAGTGTTTTGATCAATATGGTAACAGCCGCAGGCTACGAGGAGTGGCAGCCTCTGCCTGAAGAGGCACGAGTGCTGTACAAAGCACGCCGCAGCCTGAGCTACCCAGGCAGTAGCGAAAGCCAAATATAAAAACCGCTCAAGTTCCCAGTACGTGCGGCTCTTCAGCGCCTTCGCTAATCACAGGCATCCCTGCCCCGAGGCCGGGAGCCCCGCTTTGCCACCTCCCGACTGCCGCACGTTCAGTTTCCTCCTCACGTTGCCCCAGGTGGAGCACCAGGCTAGAAGCCGGCTTTCAGCCGCAGGTGCCCGGGAGCGATCTCCGCGCCGCGTCGCCCCGCTCCGCTCTGCCGGCACCAGCATTGGGACCTGCCCTCCATTCCCGGCCGGGGACAGGCGCTTCCACAG
>NW_010394834.1:50688-50929 GCF_000710305.1 Buceros rhinoceros silvestris
CCGCCACCGCCTCCTCGCTCCTTACCCGTCTCTTTGTCCTGGGCGGCTTCCAGGTGCAGGTCGCTGAGGAGATGCTCCAAAATCTTCTCCGGCGTCCCCGACACCACCACGTATCTGTCGGAAAGCAGAGAGTCCCCAGAGTCATCCTCGGTGGAGGACTGCGAGCGGCTGCTCCACTCGTCTTCCTCATCCTCCTCGTCGATGTACTTGAAGTAAGGCACGTCGAAGGTGGGCAGCGGCC
>NW_010394835.1:0-2144 GCF_000710305.1 Buceros rhinoceros silvestris
TAATAATAATTTATTTAAAAAAAAGAAGTAAAAAGGATAATGAATCTAAATTGAGCGTTTAGTTTAAAAAATTCATCAAAAAATATGTCCTTTGGTTTTCAATCTCTTAGCAGCAGCCAGGGCAGTGTACAAAGCCAAGCTAGTGCTGACCAGCTGGTTGGCAAGACCTTTGCATTCTGTGAGGAAAGTCTATTCTGACTCAGGTACCTCCTTATCAGGGACAACTGAGCCGCTTTCTTCTCTGGAGGCAGTATCTCCTGTTCAGTCAGTGACAGTCTGACTCTTAAGACAGCCAGGTCATAGCAGCAAGAACTGGATGCTGGGTGGGCACAGAGGCTAGTTTCTCAGACACAACCGGAGAACCTCTGGCACAAAATTAAGGTCCTTCTGCTCCCTGCTCCTGTGAAACGGTTCCTTCGCCTGCCTCTCACTACATGCAAAACCACTGCCTGGGGCCACAGCCTGGTAGCTGTTGGCCGAGCAGGCAGGCAGTGGATGGAGGCAGAAGGAGCCCAGGAGCTGGAGGGCACTGCTTGAGTGGGCTTATGCTGTTCCGAGCCCAAAAGCAGGGCTGTAACATCCCTGCCTACGTCCCCTAGCAGGGATCTCACAGGCATTAAGATTTCACTCTTGGAGAGAAGCCTCGAAGGAAGCTGAGGATTGATTTTAGACACAGAACTTGGCTGCCACTAGATTTCATGGCTAACCCTTTAAAGCAGTTTTTAAAACGAGTGTAGTATGAGCCTAATATAGGTGTTCATTAACTAATAATAAATTGTAATGGAACATCATTGACATCTATACGAGTACTAATCGGATTGATGAGCACAGCCATTACAATGAATGCCAAATGGATTCATGGCAACGGTGCACTAGCTCCAGAGTACATACATTATGCTGAGAATCACTTATGCAGAAAATCCCAAGAAATAACAGGGTAATTCGCCTCTCTTTTCCCTTGACCCACAAGTGGTGTGTGTCTTTTCTCCCACCTCCTGGACTACCAAATCACTTGAGAAGTGGTCTGATGCCCTGGAAACCAGTGGAAAGATTCCAGCTGACTTCCACTGCTTTGGATGAGAGACTAGTGAAGAAAGTATACAAGCGAAAAAGTATACTGGAAAGTACAAGTAGCTTATTGCAATGGCCATTGTCTAGCCTGTGCACTAATGAAGGAATTTTTTAAAAGTGTGATTGCTTAAACTAACAGTTTTATGACAAATAATACTTTTGGAGATTCAGAGGGTGATTGGACTGAAAACTGCAATTTCCTAACTTCTGAGTGTCATGTATTTTAACCTCTTTGTTCTTTAAGTTAGTTTTACATGTCGTATTTTACTTAAAGTTATGTTACAGGTGTATGGAAGTCAAATTTACCACCTCAGATACAAAATTAACCTGTTCAGCTTCTCAAATTGCAATTAAAAAAAAAAACATTAAGTCACCTCAGTATAAAACCAAGTTAATGACCTAAATGTTGGCATTTCTTGTCTCTGTTTTTAAATGACACGTTTTCTCCCTTTCTGCCTGGCTAGTTGATGGAAGGAAATATTTTCTCCACTAATGAACAGATTTATCATCTTATTTTTACTATGAGTCTTAGTACTTCACACATTGCAGAGAACTTACAGAAGGCCTGGTTGCAGATTAGGACTACACTGCCAAGGCACTGTAGAAACAGAAGAACGATGCCCTCTGTCCTGAAGAATACTTTTTGACAGCTGCCTACATGGTCATTTAACTGAATGAGAACAGTTGTCCAAGTAACTTGTGCTGCTTTTAAAATTTTCAATCAGAATTTGCTATACACATTTTAAGTGAGCTTTTCCATAAAATGAGTATCATTGCAGCCCATTAATGACTGAGAGTGGGATCAAGTTCACCCAGGTTAGGCACTTAACTTGAATCTAATTTTAAAGTGCCCACTGCACCAAATCCTCATTACTAAATGCCTAAATTCCCCTATGAAGACTGTGAGGAGAAGCAGGTGATTTTTCACTTCTTACTTAAATGTGCCAAGGTCACAAATAATAGTTTGCCACAAAAAGAGAGGAGAGGAGAGGAGAGGAGAGGAGAGGAGAGGAGAGGAGAGGAGAGGGGAGAGGAGAGAAGAGGAGAGAAGAGAAGAGAAGAGAAGGGGAAAG
>NW_010394835.1:2266-3060 GCF_000710305.1 Buceros rhinoceros silvestris
AGCCATATATTCTGGAAGAGACCTCGAGAGATCATGTAGTCAACCCCCTTGCTCAAAGCGTAGTCAACACTAAACATGCACCAGGAGGGTCTCTAATGTGTTTCGCTGGGACTTGAAAATCTTCAAGGGCAGAGATTCCACAGCTTCTCCAAGAAGCTTGATTCACTGCTCAGTCATCCTCCCAATAACAGAAATTCCCTACATCTGCCCCAAACCCCCCTCACTTAAAATCTCCCTCTCAGTGTGCCAATGCCCAGCATGCAGTGCTGCAGGCAGTTCTAGCATCCCAAATGTACCCTTATTGAATTAATGGGGTTACCACCAGCCTATTCAAAGGCTCCTTGCCCTTGAACAGATCAGCTGGTGCCCCAATTTGTTGCTGTCTGCAGGCTTGATGAGAGTTTGCAGTCTCATTCTGTCTCCCGGTCATTAATAAAGACATTAAACAGGACAGGTTCCAGGACAGACACCTGAGGAACTCCACCTGTGCACTGAGAGTCCAGTGGTGCAGACCATTTTTCATATACCTCATAGTTCATCCGTCTAGACTATAGGATCATAGAATCACAGAATGGTTAAAATAATCTAATTCCCCCCTCCTTGCCCTGGGCAGGGACACCTTCCACTACATCAGGTTGTTCAACGCCCCATCCAACTCGGCCTTCCTTCTTTCCTTCCTTCATTCCTTCCCTCCTTCCCTCCTTCCCTTCTTCCTTCCTTCCCTCCTTCCCTCCTTCCCTCCTTCCTTCCTTCCTTCCTTCCTTCCTTCCTTCCTTCCTTCCTTCCTTCCCTCC